>NC_092088.1:47469507-47607007 GCF_045679555.1 Salvelinus alpinus
CACCCTCCGATCCAACAGGTCCCAGATGTGCTCAATGGGATTGAGATCCGGGCTCTTCGCTGGCCATGGCAGAACACTGACATTCCTGTCTTGCAGGAAATCACGCACAGAACAAGCAGTATGGCTGGTGACATTGTCATGCTGGAGGGTCATGTCAGGATGAGCCTGCAGGAAGGGTACCACATGAGGGAGGAGAATGTCTTCCCTGTAACGCACAGCATTGAGATTGCCTGCAATGACAACAAGCTCAGTCCGATGATGCTGTGACACACCGGCCCAGAACATGACGGACCCTCTACCTCCAAATCGATCCTGCTCCAGAGTACAGGCCTCGGTGTAACGCTCATTCCTTCGACGATAAACGTGAATCTGACCATCACCCCTGGTGAGACAAAACCGTAACTCGTCAGTGAAGAGCACTTTTTGCCAGTCCTGTCTGGTCCAGCGACGGTGGGTTTGTGCCCACCTACAAGCCCTCAGTCCAGCCTCTCTCAGCCTATTGCGGACAGTTTGAGCACTGATGGAGGGATTGTGCGTTCCTGGTGTAACTTGGGCAGTTGTTGTTGCCATCCTGTACCTGTCCCGCAGGTGTGATGTTCGGATGTACCGATCCTGTGCAGGTGTTGTTACACGTGGTCTACCACTGCGAGGACGATCAGCTGTCCGTCCTGTCTCCCTGTAGCGCTGTCTTAGGCGTCTCACAGTACGGACATTGTAATTTATTGCCCTGGCCGCATCTGCAGTCCTCATGCCTCCTTGCAGCATGCCTAAGGCACGTTCACGCAGATGAGGAGGGACCCTGGGCATCTTTCTTTTGGTGTTTTTCAGAGTCAGTAGAAAGGCCTCTTTAGTGTGCTAAGTTTTCATAACTGTAACCATAATTGCCTACCGTCTGTAAGCTGTTAGTGTCTTAATGACCGTTCCACAGGTGCATGTTCATTAATTGTTTATGGTTCATTGAACAAGCATGGGAAACAGTGTTTAACCCTTTACAATGAAGATCTATTAAGTTACATGGATTTTTGCGAATTATCTTTGAAAGACAGGGTCCTGAAATAGGGACATTTCTTTTTTTGCTGAGTTTATGTTAACATTGCCAAAGCAAGTGAAGTAGATAATATACAAAAGTGAAATAAACAATAAAAACGAACAGTAAACATTACACTCACAGAAGTTCCATGATTTGGTTGAGTCTAATTGTGTTGCTGTCCTGGGGCTTTGTGGGGTCTGATTGTGTTTGTGAACAGAGCCCCAGGACCAGCTTGCTTAGGGGACTCTTCTCTAGGTTCATCTCTCTGTAGGTGATGGCTTTGTTATGGAAGGTTTGGGAATTGCTTCCTTTTAGGTGGTTGCAGAATTTAACAGCTTTTTCCTGGATTTTGATAATTAGTGGGTATTGGCCTAATTCTGCTCTGCATGCATTATTTAGGGTTTTACGTTGTACACAGAGGATATTTTTGCAGAATTCTGCATGCAGTCTCAATTTGGTGTTTGCCCCATTTTGTGAATTCTTGGTTGGTGAGCGGACCCCAGACCTCACAACCATAAAGGGCAATGGGTTCTATAACTGATTCAAGTATTTTTAACCAGATCCTAATTGGTATGTTGAATTATTATGTTCCTTTTGTAGGCATAGAATGCCCTTCTTGCCTTGTCTCTCAGATCGTTCACAGCTTTGTGGAAGTTACCTGTGGCGCTGATGTTTAGGCCAAGGAATGTATAGTTTTTTGTGTGCTCTAGGGCAACGGTGTCTAGATGGAATTTGTATTTGTGGTCCTGGTGACTGGACCTTTTTTAGGACACCATTATTTTGGTCTTACTGAGATTTACTGTCAGGGCCCAGGTCTGGCAGAATCTGTGCAGAAGCACCAGCTCATCAGCAAACAGTAGACATTTGACTTCAGATTCTAGTAGGGTGAGGCCGGGTGCTGCAGACTGTTCTAGTGCCCTTGCCAATTCGTTGATATATACAGTGGATTGCGAAAGTATTCACCCCCTTTGGCATTTTTCCTATTTTGTTGCCTTACAACCTGGAATTAAAATACATTTTTTGGAGGTTTGTATCATTTGATTTACACAGCATGCCTACCACTTTGAAGATGCAACATATTTTTTTGTGAAACAAACAAGAAATAAGACAAAGAAACTGAAACTTGAGCGTGCATGACTATTCACCCCCCTCGAAGTCAACACTTTGTAGATCCACCTTTTGCAGCAATTATAGCTGCAAGTCTCTTGGGGTATTTCTCTATAAGTTTGGCACATCTAGCCACTGGGATTCTTCTTCAAGGCAAAACTGTTCCAGCTCATTCAAGTTGGATAGGTTCTGCTGGTGTACAGCAATCTTTAAATCATTCCACAGATTCTCAATTGGATTGAGGTCTGGGCTTTGACTAGGCCATTCCAAGACATTTACATGTTTCCCCTTAAACCACTCAAGTATTGCTTTAGCAGGATGCTTAGGGTCATTGTCCTGCTGGAAGGTGAACCTCCGTCCCAGTCTCAAATCTCTGGAAGACTGAAACAGGTTTCCCTCAAGAATTTCTCTGTATTTAGCACCATCCATAATTTCTTCAATTCTGACCAGTGTCTGAGTCACTGCCGATGAAAAGCATCCCCACAGCATGGTGGTGGCAGGATGGTGTTTTCGGGGTGACGAGAGGTGTTGGGTTTGCGCCAGACATAGCGTTTTCCAAAAAGCAACATTTTTGTCTCATCTGACCAGAGTCAGAGTCTTCCATATGTTTGGGAAGTCTCCCACATGCCTTTTCGGGAACACCAAACGTGTTTGCTTATTTTTTTTCTTTAAGCAATGGCTTTTATTCTGGCCACTCTTCCATAAAGCCCAGCTCTGTGGAGTGTATGGATTAAAGTGGTCCTATGGACAGATACTCCAATCTCCGCTGTGGAGCTTTGCAGCTCCTTCTGGGTTATCTTTGGTCTCTTTGTTGCCTCTCTGATAAATGCCCTGCTTGCCTGGTCTGTGAGTTTTGGTGGGCGGCCCTCTCTTGGCAGGTTTGTTGTAGTGCCATATTCTTTCAATTTTTTATAATGGATTTAATGGTGCTCCGTGGGATGTTCAAAATGTCAGATATTTTTTATAACCCAACCCTGATCTGTACTTCTCCACAACTTTGTCCCTGACCTGTTTAGCAAGCTCCTTGATCTTCATGGTGTTGCTTGCTTGGTGGTGCCCCTTGCTTAGTGGTGTTGCAGACTCTGGGGCCTGTCAGAACAGGTGTATATGTACTGAGATCATGTGACAGATCATGTGACACTTAGATTGCACACAGGTGGACTTTATTTAACTAATTATTTGACTTCTGAAGTTAATTGGTTGCACCAGATATTATTTAGGGGCTTCATAGCAAAGGGGGTGAAAACATATGCACGCACCACTTTTCACATTTTTTTATTTAAGTTTTTATTTATTTTTATTTCACTTCACCGATTTCACTATTTTGTGTATGTCCATTACATGAAATCCCCCCAAAATCTATTTAAATGACAGGATGTAATGCAACAAAATAGTAAAAATGCCAAGGGGGATGAATACTTTTGAAAGGCACTGTATATATCCAGCGTGCGACAGAACTGCAGGAGTTGTGACGCGTTTTTGTTGGTTATGTTGTCATAGTTGTTCCTACACAAAACACAGGGTTGAAACCCAAACAAAAGAGCAAGAAGTACCTCAAATAAATAACACAAACGCACAATGATTAGCACACGGGACGAGACCCGTAATCATCTGCGCAATCCACAAGGGCACGAAAGTCCAAAACACACAGCACAGGTACTCACACGCACCAACAGACATTGGAACAATAATTGACCAGACCATGGAAACCAAAGGGCACATATATACAAATACTAATCAGTGGGAATAGGGGACAGGTGTGCGTGATGAAAGTTCCGGAGGGATCCGTGACACATCTGTAGTCCCCGGGCAGGTGGACATATAAACATGAAAACATTATATACGAACAGACAACATACATATAAAAACAGAGGTCAGGACATACAGTACAGACATTTCAAAACCGAAGTCAGAAAAGTTATTGCACCTATTGAAATTGCACATGTGCTTTAGTGTGTCTTCTGCTGAATTAAAAAGTAATTGTGGCATATTAGATTAAAATCAGTGTGAACACACCTGATTGGACTCCATGTTTTTGTCTCAGATGAGAAGGCTTGGAGGCTGCTTAAAGCTTCCAGGGAGGAAGAAAGGCCATTCCATGTCTTTATTGCTTTGTATGAGAAGGCAAGATTGGGAGAAGGTGGTTGACCTTTTGGGGATGCTTACAGTCCCCCCTGGTGGAGGTTCTTGTAACCCTGTAACCCTGATATTTAGGTCTGAGCAGGGGTTGACGAAGACCTTCAGAGGTGGAGGTGCTATATTGAGCTTTATCTTGAGTAACAGGCAGATGTTTCAGTACATGTCTAGAACTGAACATGTCTAAACATATAATACATCAAGTATGTAGTGTACATTAATCACCTTCATATGTGTTGACAGATGCTGCTGTACTGCAGAGGGTATTTTTCCTCTTTCTATTATTTTCGTATTCGTTTTATTTTTTATTAAAAAATGTGCCCTACTTTTAAATAAAAGGTAAGTTGAGTCGTGGACATAGATGTAAATCTGGATGAGCCACAGCAGGTCATGCATGATAAGTTGTCTGTTACTGGGGGTTTGGTGTGTGTGTGTGTGTGTGTGTGTGCTACCCTGTCTGTCCATTAGTGAAGTATGTGTGTTACATTTGTTTGCTCTAGCTTACTGGGCGCCCTGCTCGCATGCTCAAGGAAGGTGACTCTAAGAAAAAATTATACATTGTATGTATCAAGCATGTATCAAGCAGCTCAGAGTATGAATAAGGAGGCTCCCGACGGGTTAGAAATTCTGAGAATGACTCAAATTTTGTCACACATTTATGTGTAGGAATAAAAGCGATTGATTAAAATTCTCTATACTTAAAGACCCAATACAGCATTTATTTTTTTTCTTCTTCTCAATAACAAATATTTTCTGGGTAACAATTAAGTACCTTACTGTGAAGGGACATCTATAAGCGTAGATGTAGGATATCAAGGATCTGGAAAGACTCTGAATGCAGGATTGGTCTAAGATCCATCCTAATGTGTTCTACAATCTCACAAAACATTTTAGAAAAAGGCTCAGAGCCGTTTTTCTTGGAGGAGGATGCCAATAATAGTATTGAAAACAGGGGTGCAATAATTTTTAAACCTATCCTTTTCAGATGTTTTGTATTACTTGTTAAATTACTTGTCTCTTTCTCTAAATTCTTTCTCTCTTTTTTGCTCCTCTTTATCAAGGGTGCAAATAGTTTTGGACCTGACTGTTTGTAGTATAGTAATACTCTATATATAGAATACTGTATGTGTTCTAGTAGTATAGTAATACTCTATATATAGAATACTGTATATGTTCTAATAGTATAGTACTACTCTATGTATAGAATACTGTATATGTTCAAATATTATAGTAATGCTCTATATATAGAATACAGTATACGTTCTAAAGTAATGCTCTACTTTCCGGCTACCCGGATAAAGCACTTAAATAAACTTTAGTTAGTGCTAAATACGGCTGCTAGAATCCTGACTAGAACCAAGAAATTTGATCATATTACTCCAGTGCTAGCTTCCCTACACTGGCTTCCTGTTAAGGCAAGGGCTGATTTCAAAGTTTTACTGTTAACCTATAAAGCGTTACATGGGCTTGCTCCTACCTATCTTTCCGAGTTGGTCCTGCCGTACATACCTACACGTACGCTACGGTCACAAAACGCAGGCCTCCTAATTGTCCCTAGAATTTCTAAGCAAACAGCTGGAGGCAGGGCTTTCTCCTATAGATCTCCATTTTTATGGAATAGTCTGCCTGCCCATGTGAGAGACGCAGACTCGGTCTCAACCTTTAAGTCTTTACTGAAGACTTATCTCTTCAGTAGGTCATATGATTGAGTGTAGTCTGGCCCAGGAGTGTGAAGGTGAACGGAAAGGCTCTGGAGCAACGAACCGCCCTTGCTGTCTCTGCCTGGCCGGTTCCCCTCTCTCCACTGGGATTCTCTGCCTCTAACCCTATTACAGGGGCTGAGTCACTGGCTTACTGGTGCTCTTTCATGCCGTCCCTAGGAGGGGTGCGTCACTTGAGTGGGTTGAGTTACTGACGTGATCTTCCTGTCTGGGTTGGCGCCCCCCCTTGGTTTGTGCTGTGGTGGAGATCTTTGTGGGCTATACTCGGCCTTGTCTCAGGATGGTAAGTTGGTGGTTGAAGATATCCCTCTAGTGGTGTGGGGGCTGTGCTTTGGCAAAGTGGGTGGGGTTATATCCTTCCTGTTTGGCCCTGTCCGGGGGTATCATCGGATGGGGCCACAGTGTCTCCTGACCCCTCCTGTCTCAGCCTCCAGTATTTATGCTGCAATAGTTTATGTGTCGGGGGGCTAGGGTCAGTTGGTTATATCTGGAGTACTTCTCCTGTCTTATCCGGTGTCCTGTGTGAATTTAAGTATGCTCTCTCTAATTCTCTCCTTCTCTCTTTCTTTCTCTCTCTCGGAGGACCTGAGCCCTTGGACCATGCGTCAGGACTACCGGGCATGATGACTCCTTGCTGTCCCCAGTCCACCTGGCCTTGCTGCTGTTCCAGTTTCAACTGTTCTGCCTGCGGCTATGGAACCCTGACCTGTCCACCGGACGTGCTACCTGTCCCAGACCTGCTGTTTTCAACTCTCTCGAGACCGCAGGAGCGGTAGAGATACTCTTAATGATCGGCTATGAAAAGCCAACTGACATTTACTCCTGATTATTATTTGACCATGCTGGTCATTTATGAACATTTGAACATCTTGGCCATGTTCTGTTATAATCTCCACCCGGCACAGCCAGAAGAGGACTGGCCACCCCTCATAGCCTGGTTCCTCTCTAGGTTTCTTCCTAGGTTTTGGCCTTTCTAGGGAGTTTTTCCTAGCCGCCGTGCTTCTACACCTGCATTGCTTGCTGTTTGGGGTTTTAGGCTGGGTTTCTGTACAGCACTTCGAGATATTAGCTGATGTACGAAGGGCTATATAAAATAAACTTGATTTGATAATAGTATAGTAATACTCCATGTATAGAATACTGTATATGTTCAAATATTATAGTAATGCTCTATATATAGAATACTGTATATGTTATAATAGTATAGTACTACCCTATGTATAGAATACTGTATATGTTCTAATAGTATAGTAATGCTCTATATATAGAATACTGTATACGTTCTAATAGTATAGTAATACTCCATGTATAGAATACTGTATATGTTCTAATAGTATAGTAATACTCTATGTATAGAATACTGTATATCTTCTAATAGTATAGTAATACTCCATGTATAGAATACTGTATATATCCCAAAAGTATAGTAATGCTCTATGCATGTATTAAACAACAATATAATAGATTCCCAATCAATGTACCACATTTTTCTTCATAAAAGTGCACATTATCCTGATATATACAAAACAAAAATATAAACGCAACATGTAACAAATTACAGTACATATAAGGAAATCAGTCAATTGAAATAAATTAATGAATCTATGGATACAGATACCTTTAAAAAAAGGCGTGGATCAAAAAATCTGTCAGTATCTGGTGTGTCTACCATTTGTCTCATGCAGCGCAATGAATTTGTCTCATGCAACACATCTCCTTCACACAGAGTTGATCAGGCTGTTGATTGTGGACTGTGGAATGTTGTCCCACTCCTCTTAAATGTCTGTGCGAAGCTTCTGGATATTGGCGGAAACTGGAACATGCTGTCGTGCACGTTGATCCAGAGCATCCCAAACATGCTCAATGGTTGACATGTCTAGTGAGTATACAGGCCATGGAACAACTGGAACATTTTCAGCTTTGAGTCTTTGAATGTAGAGATGGCCCAGTTTGAGTGTTTATTGCAGCTCGTACCAGTCGCTAGCTGCAACCAATTGAAAAGAGGAGTGACCCAGTGATGTGTGTGCTTTGGGGACCCTCAACAGAATGTGACTGGCAGAACCGGTGTTGTTTGTGGAGGATGAGGGTTGCAGTAGGTATCTCAGATAGGGTGGAGTGAGGCCTAAGAGGGTTTTATAAATAACCATCAACCAGTTGGTCTTGCGTCGGGTATACAGAGATGGCCAGTTCACAGAGAAGTATAGAGTGCAGTGATGTATCCTATAAGGAGCATTGATGGCAAATCTGATGGCCGAATGGTAAAGAACATTTAGCTGCTGGAGAGCACCCTTACCTGCCGATCTATAAATTATGTCTTCGTAATCTAGCATGGGTAGGATGGTCATCTAAATCAGGGTTAGTTTGGCAGCTGGGGTGAAAGAGTAGCGATTACAATATAGGAAACCAAGTCTAGATTTAACCTTAGCCTGCAGCGTGGATATGTGCTGAGAGAAGGACAGTGCACCGTCTACCCATACTCCCAAGTACTTGTATGAGGTGACTACCTCAAGCTCAAAACCCTCAGAGGTAGTAATCACACAAGTGGAGGGGGTGGGGGTATTGCTCTTACCAAACCACATTACCTTTATTTTTGAGGTGTTCAGAACAAGGTTAAGGGCAGAAAATTCTTGTTGGACACCATGAAAACTTTGTTGTGGAGCGTTTAACACAACAGGGGCCAGCTGAGTATAACTGTATGATCTGCATATAAATGGATGAGAGAGCTTCCTACTGCCTGAACTATGTTGTTGATGTAAATTGAGAAGAGCGTGGGGCTTAGGATCGAGCCTTGGGGTACTCCCTTGGTGACAGGTAGTGGCTGAGACAGCAGATGTTCTGGCTTTATACACTGCACTCTTTGAGAAAGGTAGTTAGCAAACCAGGCAAAAGACCCCTCAGAGACGCCAATACTCCTTAGCAGACCCACAAGAATGGAATGGTCTACTATATCAAAAGCTTTGGCCAAGTCAATAAAAATATCAGCACAACATTGCTTAAAATCAAGGGCAATGGTGACATAATTTAGGACCTTTAAGGTTACAGCGACACATCAATAACCTGAGCGAAAACCAGATTGCATACCGGAGAGAATACTATATACATCAAGAAAGCCAGTCAGTTGATTATTGACATGTTTTCCCAAAACTTTTGATAAACTGGGAAGTAGCATTGCTTGGTTCTCACTGTGCAGTGGCAGCAGGCTTCATGACTCTGAGAGATAGTTAGTTCTTGGGCAAAGTGAAAGCTAGCTAGTGTTCGCCTCATGTGCAAATAACCTCGCTAGTTAGCACAATGCTAGCCGGAGACAGCGCATGCTTTCTTCATCTATCGCCGAACTAAGCGCGTCTCTCAACTGACAAGCTGTGAAGCTAGGACAGCCAGTTTAGTCAACTCGGCACAAGGGGACATGGTTTGAGCTAATCGAGAGAGGAGAGCTAGTAAATTATACATTTCCAGGTAGAAAACCTAGTTTGGTTCTACAGCTGGCCTTGCGGCGAGCTAGCCAGGTTGGCTAAGCCTTGCGGCGAGAGCTAGCCATGTATCAGTAGCTAGCCGTGTGATGCTAATTCTACAATAATCAAAATCTTTCCTTTTGGTCAGTTGGACGAGAGCTGAAAAATCCTACGTTTAGCAACATTAACCTCGCGGTTCACCTGAGAACAGTTAAGCAGGATGACAGGGATCAAGTCGTGCTGAGGAGAGCTTCAAAAGAGCTCTTCGCAAGGAAGAGACGAGAGAATGACCAAAGGATGGGCGAGTGGCGCCTTATAATGAGGGGAGGGGCTCACCTCATTTGCCACTTGACCTGTCTGTCTCCGACAGTGATTTGTCCTTCCCCGATTAGTGATTCTGAGCAAATCCCAATGTCATACATCGAAACTAGTATATGAAAGAGATCCCTATTTGGTTGCTCACTTGACCTGAGTTTATTTCAGCTGGAGGTGAGAAGGTGCTCAATCTCCTTGCCTGGCACAGCATTCCCGCTATCAAAATCACCACCACTGTGGTATAAAACAATCTATTTAAAAGGCATCTGATTTATACCTGGGCTCTAGCAAATATGCTAAGAAGCATGTCAAGACTGGAGCTCATCTCCCACTATCATCCACTGCTTATATTTAAAGACTCATTACTCATGGGGCGCAGCCTTGATCCCGATAGCCATGTAATCTCCTCAGTATTTTTACGGCCCGCGTTACGGGGGCGTTTGTCTGGCCTCACGCTATGCCTCATAGCTGTGCCATGCTCCGGCAGCTCTGAAAAAAATACTGCACAGGAGGAAGAGAGGCCTAAACATCCAATAATCCAAACTGGCCTCTCATTGTTCTCGCTCTCTTTGTCTGTAGCACATTTTCTCTTTCTCTCGCGCTCTCTATCACTTTTCCACTCTCTTTTCTTCACCCCCATCGCCCTCTGTCTCTTCCTCTCTCTCGCTCTCTGTGTAGGCCTAGTCTTGTAGCTCTGTTAGACTCCCCATATACTGTTTTAGGCCTAATGGTTGAAAGATATGTGCTGTTAGTAGCGTTGTTTTCCAAAATGGTAGATCAGCTAATTCCTTTTGCAGAACCATTGATTTTCTAAAGCAGTATAAAAGGAGATGAGTTGCTGATAGATCCCACAAGGCTATGACTTACCACTGAGTTCATGTATGCTTGTATGTTTGGACTATCTGCTGTGAAGGGAGTCCTTTAATTGTGTGCGAGTTTAATTACCTCTATTGCAGTTTAATGAGCAGATTTACCTACTTAATTCAACCTTTCTAAAGACGTCTTTATCACTCTTATCCCTTGAATGCGTCCATGATAAAATGACAATTGTAACAGTAGAGCAAAAGTCAAATGTAGACTTTCATACTTGAGTCCCCCCCCCAAAAAGACAGCTTGTGATGTCAACATGTCACCACTAGAGGGGGTACTTCTATTACGACGCATACAGCAGATTCAAGATACTAAAAGGACAGAATAGGGGCCTTACTGATGTTGGGGAACAGGAGGATGACTTCTGCCCTGCTGAGAGAGGCAGGGGATATGGCTCAGTAATGGCCTATCAGTAACCCCTGAAAGCATCATCTTCGTAGACACCCTGTCCATAGAGCTCCCTCATCCAACATAAACACAGCAAATGCATGTATGCATACACACAATCATGCACACACACACACACATACACACACTTGCTGTGCTCCTCTAGCCAATTCTCCTCTCAAATCCATTGTATTTATTCATCTGGTGTTTGATATCCTGTCATCAGGATGCCTGTGTGCCAAATGGTAACTCTATTCTTAGTCTAAGAGATTAATTTGAGGTACACATTCCCTGTCTTCTTTCCACTGTATTTGAAAAGAGTAAGGGTGCAACAGAATGTTTGGATATAATGTGTGTGTGTGTGTGTGTGTGTGTGTGTGTGTGTGTGTGTGTGTGTGTGTGTGTGTGTGTGTGTGTGTGTGTGTGTGTGTGTGTGTGTGTGTGTGTGTGTGTGTGTGTGTGCACGAGAGAGAGAGAGAGAGAGAGAGAGAGAGAGAGAGAGAGAGAGAGAGAGAGAGAGAGAGAGAGAGAGAGAGAGAGAGAGAGAGAGAGAGAGAGAGAGAGAGAGAGAGAGAGAGAGAGAAGCATGCAGAGCAGAGCAGAGCAGAATTAGGGCTATACCTGCTAGTTACCAAAATCCAGCAAAGATTGTACACCCACCTAAAAGGAGGCGATGCCCACACATTCCACCCTAAAGTCCTCACCTACAGAGAGATGAACCTAGAGAAGAGTCCCCTCAGTCAGCTGGTTCTGGGGATCTGTTCACAAACACAAACAGACCCCACAGACCCAGGACAGTAACACATTTAGACCCGACCAAATTATGAGAAAGCAAAAAGATAACTACTTGACACACTGGATAGAATCAACCAAAAAACAGAGTAAATTGGAACGCTATCTGGCCCTAAACAAATAGTACACAGTGGCAGAATACCTGACCACTGTGACTGACCCTAAATTAAGAAAATCCTTGACTATGTACAGACTCAGTGAGCATGTACAGACTGGCTCTTGAAATATGACATGCTCTGTGCCCACTGCCCACAGAATTAGGTGGAAACTGAGCTACACTTCCTAACCTCTCTAATGTATGACCACATTAGAGACACATATTTCCCACAGATCAATAAAGAATTTGAAAACAAATCAAACATTGATGAACTCCCATATCTGTTAGGCGAAATACCACAGTGTGCAGTCACAGCAGCAAGATTTGTGGCCTGTTGCCATGAGAAGAGGGCAACGAATGGAGCACAAACATTGTAAATATCACCTATATTTATCTGTTTATAAATATGAATAATAACTACTTGCACATTGTTACAACACTGTACATAGCCAAGAAAATAACATTTTAAATGTCTATTTTCTCTTAAAACTTGTTTACTAATGTTTCCCTTGTTAATTTCCCTTTTGTTTATTGTCTATTCCATTTGCTTTGGGAATGTTTCCCATGCCAATAAATCCCTTTGAATTGAGAGAGAGCGAGATCTTATTGGAGATGAGGTCTCTCAGTCTCTGTGTTAACAAAATAAGGAGGCTTTTGGAGAGCAATTAGATAAATTGATTGTGAGGTTTTAATTTCTTAATAAGCAAGCTGTCAGAAATGTAACTAGAGGCACCCCACTGGTGCTTCCCTGGGTATAGATAACAGAATTGTGTTAAATATAGGCTACATGACATATAGGCCTTCAGTACATGACTGCATTTTAGAGCTAATGGGGGTTGCTCTGTAGTTGCTTTACATACAGCATCTGCATTGTCTGCAGTACTGTATAACATAGGCCTTGAAACGTTTCGATTTTTTAGGTCTGTCTATGGTTCATTTTTTTTCAGAATGAATATTATTTCACAAACATTTCCCTGCCCTGACACAGTCCATGTGCAATTGAAACGTTTTTCAATGAGAGTGTGGGCTATTCCCACTGAGCACAGATGTCAGATTACATTTGGTTAAGTTGTCAACTAACGTGAATTCAATGTGAAATCAACAAATGCCACCATGACATTGGATTTAGGTTAGAAGTTGGGTGGGAAAAAAATACAAAATTCCCTTAGGTTGATGACTTTTTGCAAATCCAATCCGCTTTCCATCAACGTCATCACATTGAATTTTGGTTGTTGAAATGACCTGGAAAAAACGTTGATTCAACAAGTTTTTGCCCAGTGGGTAGTTTGTTTTATCCCGCTGCATAGGCCTAATAGGCTACAATGTATAATGTGTGTGTGTGTGTGTGTGTGTGTTTCACTTGAGATCACGTGGTCGGACAGAACCCCTGTTGCCTGTGAAGAGTGTGACCAAGAGTCACAAGCGCAAAAATATCAAATAAACGTATTTACATAAACGAAAAATGAGGACAGAAAATCGTATTTGAAACGAAAGTAAACGAAAATGGACACCAGACCGACGACACTTTGGCCACGGATGAATCTCGTTGTAATTGTCAATGCCCATATTCAGCGCTACAAGAGAGTCTACAGTCCGACAACCTGGGACATCGTGAGTAGGAGGGAGGACAGTGTTGAACTGGATTTACCCGATGTGTATATCTGCTTTTGACGCGAGTTAGTTTCTTGTTTTGGATGACCGCTTATTCACCGGCCTTTAAAATTGAAGTGCAAAAGCTTATACCCGATTAATTGGAGCTCATTCCATATGAGCCCGTTGATATTTTAGAGGTGAGGTCGCAGTGAGTGATTATATCGAGACAGTGTCTCAGAATACAGATTATTATACTTATCCTGAATAGATTTTCCTCAGCACTGCACATGCATGTCACCCGGCTCTGCTGAAGCTTCACATCGATTCCCTGGTAGCCATGGGCTTGTTGGTGCTCTCTAATGCCACATACTTGGTTTCTGAGTGATTAAACATGATTGAAAACGCGCGCATTGAGAACCAAACAAAGTGGCACAATTCGGAAAGCAAGCTCGCACCTGGTTCAGAAACATCAATCTTCTTGTCTGTCTGTGCAAATCCTGAGCCGCGTGGATATTACATATCGAAGTCAGAGAAAGAGAAGGGGGGAGGGAGTTAGTGTCGGGTGATTTCCTCCGCTCGCCAAATGTCTGTCCGGGAGTCGTTGACACTCCTTCATAACCCTGCTCTTTCGCGCCTCACGCAGATGGCCAAAGCGCCGTGGGCACAGAAGTATCCAAACCCCAGAATTCTACTTACCGCACCGAACCCCAGTAGACAGACCACCGAGATAGAGGATGAGACCATAAAATAGCGTAGTGTTAATTGTAGTTATTTCAATGAATTCATGATTATAGCCGTATGGTTTTCTTTCCTACACCTTTGTGCAAACTCATCTACACTCTATGTGCACGTCCCCGGTACTAGCTGCACACCCCCAGCCGGCGTTGGTGATGCCATGCCCCGCAACCACAGTGGCGATGAGGCCGGTACTGGGCTCTGGATGAAAACCTCCCCAGGGCGTCGGGCTCAGGACTACGGGTTGAAAGATGTGGAGTCTGGACGGAGGATGATGAACAACGCGGTTCGAGTCAGAGACAGGATGCTTTCACTGGGCCCTGCAGGTGCAGACGGCGCGGAGAGGCAAAAGGGCGCCCGGATGAGTTTGCTCGGGAAGCCGCTCATCTACAGCGCGCAGAGCGGGCGCAGGAATGTGCGCTACCGGCGTATGCAGAATTACCTCTACAATGTGCTGGAGAGACCCAGGGCATGGGCGTTCATCTACCACGCCTTCGTGTGAGTATACGAGCTGTTATCATGTAATCTAAACAGATTTAAACAGTACTTTTATGGCAGGGTACTAAATCAGTCACCTGTTGCTGGGAATTCTTCCAGCGCACAAAGCTACATAAGGGAAAGGGAATGATTAGAGGTTTTGTCCAGGTGAGGTGTAGGCTACCAGAACCACACTGTAAAAAAAAAATTGTTATTCAAATTTTTTGTCAAATTGTTAACTGAACATTTTTAATTGGCCAAACTTAGCTTCAAAATGAGAAAATGTAGGCAAACATTCAGTCAATTTAAAAGTATGTGTTTGATACCGTGCTTTTAACATAGAATATTTTCAATTTACATATTTGACACACATGATTACATTGTGCATGTTCATTTATACAGTAATTATTATTCAACATGTTCTCAACTGGGAACACACAACCTATTGGTTCACAGCATTCCAATCGTTCTGCTATGCCACTGTGTAAATACCTGATTTCACCTGTATGGCTACACTTTGCAGTTCAAAGTAAATCTAAGCTCTGCTAAAAGTACACTCAAGAAAAACTAAATGAAGGAGAAAATGAAGGAGTAATATTCAAACAGAGTAATATGCCCTACAAACATTAGACAACTATACAGACCCCCCCCCCCCCCCCCCAAAAAAAAATAGAATAGACAGATTATCTAATCATTGACACAGACATAGTGGCATAGCAGGAAGATCAGAATGAACCAAGTGGTTGTGAGTTCAAATCCCAGGTGAGTAATACAATTTCCTGTATACATGGATAATTCTATGTTAAAAGCACTGTATGTGTAACCAGTTGCGCAGACTTTTTTAGTTAAGATGCCCAAATAATAATTAATTGTAGAATGAACATACTGTATGAGACAAATTGAGCAAATACATCATTTAAAATGTACAGAGCTAAGTTTAGGCAAACATTTTTTTTTTGTTCAGCTAACACCTGGACCAAAAAGTTTAGCAAACAAAAAAAGACTGTGGAACCAGTTACTTAATAATAATTAGTTGAAACAACTAAATATAACCTTTATTTAACTAGGCAAGTCAGTTAAGAATTTTATTTTATTTACAATGACAGCCTACCCCGGAAGACGCTGGGCCAATCGTGGCCCGCACTATGGGACTCCCAATTTTGGCCAGATGTGATACAGCCTGGAATCGAACCAGGGACTATAGTGAAGCCTCTTGCACTGAGATGCAGTGCCTTAGACCACTGCGCCACTCTGGGTGTTTTTTATTTTTATACAGTGCAAATGAATCATATAAATCATATTGGTGTGTGTGTGTCCAAGTGCCTTGTCTGGATTGTTTCATTGTAACAGTTGGATGCTGCTGTTGTAGAGTAGTGCCATACGAGTATGTTTACATGCACACTAATCACTCGATATTAAACTGATTATGGTAGTAGGCCACGTATGGTGTTAGTCATGTAAACACCTTACTCTGCTCATCTTAAATCGGCGTGAAGTCATAATTGAAGTAAGCATACGCCGATTGAAACACCTGGTTTTCTGAGCAATCTTTCAAATGATTAGGACATGTAAACAGCTTAATCAGATTTCCAGTGGTGTATTTAATCTGCGCATGTGCCAGCACCATATGTTGCATTTACGTCTCCATTTCAATCAACAATCAAAGTACAAAAATAGGACTAAATCATATCCAACTTTATTTAAAGTGCATTTAACGTTTTTTTGGGGTTGAGATAGAGATTTGAATCCAACGTATCAATTATTGATTTGTAGACAAACTGGAATTAAATCCAGACTAAATGGCACAGATGGAACTATCTAAGCAGAAGATAAATCTCCCTCAAATGTTGATATTTGGTTATTTGGTTGCGTTGACAACCAAACACAATTCAATATCACTTTTGAAATACAATAAATAGTCTATGAACTTGTGAACAAGTTCACAAATTATATGTTAGAGTCACGTCTTCAACTCAACCAAAAATATAAGTTAAAGAATGGGATTAAGCCAGTGGCTCAGATGGAACTATCGAAGCAGTAGATACATCTCCTTTAAATGTTGACATTTGGTTGCATTGTCAACCAAACACAATTCAATATTACTATTGTAATACAGTAAATAGCCTAAAGTTAAGGCTATCTCACAAACTAATGTAACATTCAACCTTAGAATGAGTAACACATCCATGGCCACATTTTGAGGTTACTGCAACTATAAATGTTTTATGTAATCACATAAAGTGTGCATGTTCAAGATAGCATGCATAGGTCATCGCAGATCTGTGGAGATCTTCACAATTGCTGTAATAATCTGTGCAGAATCTCGAACGGCATTGATACTTTTAATGTAATCTCAACAGCAATCCAGGTCATTTGGTTCTGCTATTAGATAAATCATAGTGATAACACATGAATCTTGATAGGCTACCCATACTCCTTGCACCGGCCAAACGCTACATCACACACACGGACGTTAGTTTCTTCTCTGCAACGAGTGTGGCTCTGAGTACCTCCCTGACGATTTGTAGAATGGAAATCCATTCCAGACGGTCTGATTGGTCCCAGAAACCGATGGGTTGGGCCAGAGACAGAACACGAGGGTAAAGCTGCATTTTGGTAATTCGTCATTGGCTTTGATACTCTGATTGGTCAGAGATGATCCAATCTCTGATTACTTTGTTTTGTACAACACCCCTCATTTTGATGTAACCACAAACAACTTCAATAATAACAGTCTCAGACTGAAGTACACCATATATACAAAAGTATGTGGACACCCCTTCAAATTAGTGGATTCGGCTATTTTAGCCACACCCGTTGCTGACAGGTGTATAAAATTGAATACACAGCCATGCAATCTCAATCGACAAACATTGACAGTAGAATGGCCTTACTGAAGAGCTCAGTGATTTTCGACGTGGAACCGTCAGAGGATGCCACCTTTCCAACAAGTCAGTTCATCAAATTTCTGCCCTGCTAGAACTGCCCGGTCAACTGAAAGTGCTGTTATTGTGAAGTGGAAACGTCTAGGAGCAATAACGGCTCAGCTGTGAAGTGGTAGGCCACACAAGCTCACAGAATGGGAAGGCCGAGTTCTGAAGCGCGTAGCTTGTAAAAATCGTCTGTCCTGTGTTGCAACACTCACTACCGGGTTCCAAACTGCCTCTGGAAGCAACGTCAGCACAAGAACTGTTTGTCGGGAGCTTCATGAAATGGGTTTCCATGGCCGAGCAGCCGCACGCACACAAGCTTAAGATCATCATGTGCAATGCTAAGCGTCGGCTGGAGTGGTGTAAACGCGTTCTCTGGAGTGATGAATCACACTTCACCATCTGGCAGTCAGACGGTCGAATCTGGGTTTGGCGGATGCCAGGAGAACTCTACCTGCCCGAATGCTTAGTGCCAACTGTAAAGTTTGGTGGAGGAGGAATAATGGTCTGGGGCTGTTTTTCATGTTTCGGGCTAGGATCCTTAGTTCCAGTGAAGGGAAATCTTAATGCTACAGCATACAATGACATTGTAGACGATTCTGTGCTTCCAACTTTGTGTTTCAGCATGACAATGCCCCTATGCACAAAGTGAGGTCCATACAGAAATGGTTTGTCGTTGTGGTCAAAGGTTTATTTTGATTGGTGATTTTCTGCATTTATCAAACTCCCATCAGAAAGCCTGATTTCAGATGTGTCCATGCAAACAGGACTATTAGGGTAATCATTCTTCTTGCTAAGCATGTAAACGTTTAAATCAAACTATTATTGTGTGCACATAACCGTACTCGGTACAGTTCGGGTTGAGAAGTCCTATTTTATGTTATCTGACTCCTTTAGTCAAAGTTAGAGATCTAATTTCTCATCGTGGGATCTGAAACAGTAAATTACATTATAGGTAGACTCAGTAGGTTGGGTGGTAGGTAGCCTAGTGGTTAGAGTATTGGTCCAGTAACCGAAAGGTTTCTGGTTTGAATACCTGAGCCGACAAGGTCAAAATCTGTTGATGTGCCCTTAACAAGGTACTTAAGGGCCTCCCGGGTGGCGCAGTGGTCTAGAGCACTGCATCGCAGTGCTATGCTGCGCCACCAGAGTCTGGGTTCGCGCCCAGGCTCTGTCGCAGCCGGCCGCGACCGGGAGGTCCGTGGGGCGACGCACAATTGGCTTAGCGTCGTCCGGGTTAGGGAGGGTTTGGCCGGTAGGGATATCCTTGTCTCATCGCGCTCCAGCGACTCCTGTGGCGGGCCGGGCGCAGTGCGTGCTAACCGAGGGGGGCGGGTGCACGGTGTTTCCTCCGACACATTGGTGCGGCTGGCTTCCGGGTTGGAGGCGCGCTGTGTTAAGAAGCAGTGCGGCTTGGTTGGGTTGTGCTTTGGAGGACGCATGACTTTCGACCTTCGTCTCTCCCGAGCCCGTACGGGAGTTGTAGCGATGAGACAAGATAGTAATTACTAGCGATTGGATACCATGAAAATTGGGGAGAAAAGGGGATAAAATTTATTTAAAAAAACAATTAAAAAAAAACAAGGTACTTAATCCTAAAATAGCCTTTTTCCTTGTGGGGACCAGCGAAATGTCCCCACTTATCCACATTTCCGTTGATTAAGTATCCTTGTGAGGAATTCTGGTCCCCACAAGGATAGCAAAACCAAACACAAACAAACAAAAACACGCATACATGAGACAGAATCAATGCTTGTCCAATTCCCATCAGTTGCAGACTCAAAGTTCACACACACACACACACACACACACACACACACACACACACACACTTGTGCTGACTTTTTATTTGATTTATGTTAAAATAGTCTCCTAACACTGCAGCTGATTCGTGGCCGTGGAGTGTAGGGAGGAGTATGTGAAGGAGGTAATGGAGCTGTCAGGTTGGGTAAGATTGGGGACGGCCAGGGGCTGTGAAGCAGGATGTTGATGGTTTATTTGTTCAGGCGGGACAGCAGGGTCACCGGGGTTAAGTCCTTACATCTGCCCTGACCACAACACAGCCTCACAAGTGGCGTTTATTCATTGATGCCAAGGGAAGCCAGGCTTCCTCCAAAAAAGAACCAACATACTAAGTAATTTTTCTTTCATTTCTCTGTGTTTCATAAATTTCCTTCAATTCACAAGAGGCTGAATGTGTCTCCTGGAGAAAGCATCCAAGCGAACGGAACAGCGCCCGTCTGTCTTTGTATGTGTAGCCTATCTATGCTGTCGGGTCAAAAAGAGTATGACATTGTTGCAGACGTAACACTGAATGCTAGGGAAGCCAGCGAACATTTCGCCTCCCTTGATAAATAAATAAAAAAATAATAACCAATCAGCGTTGAGCTAAACTGAGTGAGCTCAGCTGTGAATGGTCCTGGCGCACCAAACAAAAGTGTCAATGGAAGCCAGTTTGGATTTGGCTTCACACCAATCACATTACATTAGAAGCCAAATGTCATTGACAGAAAACTTGAATTGTTGCATCTCGTTGTGTCGTTGTCCTCCGGTGGCCAGTTAGCTAGCTAAAATCATCCCTTTCCTAAATAAGCTATGGATGGAGATAGGGATTTGGACTTTTTTGATCATTTTTTATTATTTTACTGCAAGTTCAACATGTAGCTAGATTTAGTTGGCTGGCTAATGTTAACGAGCTGGCCTGGCGCATCGTTTGCCTATGAAAGGAAGTCAGTCTAGCGTCAAGCATTTTAGCCAGGTAGCCTAGGACAACAAAAACTAACAGTCTGTGTAACGGCAGCCTTCCTCCTCTTCGTCTGACGAGGAGGTGTAGCAGGGATCGGACCAATACGCAGCGTAGTTAGTGTCCATGTTTTAATAATAAACAACTGAACATGAACACAATACAAAATAACAAATGTGGCAAAACCGAAACAGTCCTATCTGGTGAAATGAACACAAAGACAGAAGACAACCACCCACAAACCCGAACACAAAACAAGCTACCTAAATATGGTTCCCAATCAGAGACAATGACTAACACCTGCCTCTGATTGAGAACCATATCAGGCCATACATAGAAATGGACAAACTAGACACACAACATAGAATGCCCACCCAGCTCACGTCCTGACCAACACTAAAACAAAGAAAACACAAAAGAACTATGGTCAGAACGTGACAGTCTGCTAAATATGTGCATGTGACCAATACAATTTGATTTGACACACCACACACACACACACACACACACACACACACACACACACACACACACACACACACACACACACACACACACACACACACACACACACACACACACACACACACACACACACACACACACACATGCATACACACACACATCATATTTAGTTTACGTTGATTGGACTAAAAAGTGTTTAGTTGTCACTGTGTTAGACTAAGCATAGGTGATTAGATGATGTTGAAATGCTGAAGTTGAAATGGTGCTGGAATTGTGGAGTCAGCGCCTGTTTTCTTTGCGACTTGCGGTAACTCTAAATCAATAGTTGTTAAATGTCAGAAACATTAACTTGCTTGACCATGCTGTAGGTCATGTAACTGTTTGTTACATGCAATATGTTTTGTGGACTTCACTGCACAGATGTTGCTCTCTTTATTCTGCCACTGTGTCTTCTTATTGTCTCGGCTTTAGGCCTATATATCACGGTGTCAAGGCATATGAACTAACAGGTTCTAGAGCAAACAACGCAATTATCACAACACATAATCTGGCATGGTTTCCATGGTGATTTTACCCACACACCGCTACTGAGCCTCACAATGCACCACAAGAGATGGACACACATGCAGTTCATTCGGAAAGTATTCAGACCCCTTGACTTTTTCCACATTTTGTTACGTTACAACCCTATTCTAAAATGGATTAAATAAACAATGTTCCTCATCAATCTACACACAATAACCCATTAGTATTTGACCCCTCTGCAAAACATGACTTAGTACTTGGTGGCAAAACCCTTGTTGGCAATCACAGAGGTCAGACGTTTCTTGTAGTTGGTCACCAGGTTTGCACCCATCTCAGGAGGGATTTTGTCCCACTCCTCTTTGCAGATCTTCTCCAAGTCATTAAGGTTTCGAGGCTGACGTTTGGCAACTCAAACCTTCAGCTCCCCCCACAGATTTTCTATGGGATTAAGGTCTGGAGACTGGCTAGGCCACTCCAGGACTTTAATGTCCTTCTTCTTGAGCCACTCCTTTGTTGCCTTGGCCATGTGTTTTGGGTCATTGTCATGCTGGAATTCCCATCCACGACCCATTTTCAATGCCCTGGCTGAGGGAAGTAGGTTCTCACCCAAGATTTGACGGTACATGGCCCCGTCCATCGTCCCTTTGATGCGGTGAAGTTGTCCTGTCCCCTTAGCAGAAAAACACCCCCAAAGCATAATGTTTCCACCTCCATGTTTGACGTGGGGGTGGTGTTCTTGGCGTCATAGGCAGCATTCCTCCTCCTCCAAACACGGCGAGTTGAGTTGATGCAAAAGAGCTCCATTTTGGTCTCATCTGACCACAACACTTTCACCCAGTTGTCCTCTGAATCATTCAGATGTTCATTGGCAAACTTCAGACGGGCATGTATATGTGCTTTCTTGAGCAGGGGGACCTTGCAGGCGCTGCAGGATTTCAGTTCTTCACGGCGTAGTGTGTTACTAATAGTTTTCTTGGTGACTATGGTCCCAGCTGTCTTGAGATCATTGACAAGATCCTCCCGTGTAGTTCTGGGCTGATTCCTCACCGTTCTCATGATCATTGCAACTCCACGAGGTGAGATCTTGCATGGAGCCCCAGGCCCGAGGGAGATTGACAGTTCTTTTGTATTTCTTCCATTTGCGAATAATCGCACCAACTGTTGTCAACCATCTCACCAAGCTGCTTGGCGATGGTCTTGTAGCCCATTCCAACCTGGAGAGCTCTTTGGTCTTGGCCATGGTGGAGAGTTTGGAATCTGATTGATTGATTGCTTCTGTGGACAGGTGTCTTTTATACAGGTAACAAGCTGAGATTAGGAGCACTCACTTTAAGAGTGTGCTCCTAATCTCAGCTCGTTACCTGTATAAAAGACACCTGGGAGCCAGAAATCTTTCTGATTGAGAGGGGGTCAAATACTTATTTCCCTCCTTAAAATGCAAATCAATTTATAACATTTTTGACATGTGCTTTTTCTGGATTTTTTTGTTGTTATTCTGTCTCTCACTGTTCAAATAAACCTACCATAAAAATTATAGACTGATCATTTCAGTGGGCAAACGTACAAAATCAGCAGGAGATAAATTACTTTTTTCCCTCACTGTAAGTATTCAGACCCTTTGCTATGAGAGTCAAAACTGAGCTCAGGTGCATCCTGTTTCCATTGATCATCCTTGAGATGTTTCTACAACTTGATTGGAGATAGAATAACCTTCTAGAAGGACAACCATCTCTGCAGCACTCCACCAATCAGGCCTTTATGGTAGAGTGGCCAGACGGAAGCCACTCCTCAGTAAAAGGCACATGGCAACCCGCTTGGAGTGTGTCAAAAGGCACCTAAAGACTCTCAGACCATGAGAAACAAGATTCCCTGGTCTGATGAAACCAAGATTGAACTCTTTGGCCTGAATGCCACGCGTCATGGCTGGAGGAAACCTGGCACCATCCCCACGGTGAAGCATGTTGGTGGCAGCATCATGCTGTGTGGATGTTTTTCAGTGGCAGGGACATAGAGACTAGTCGGGATCGAGGGAAAGCTGAACAGAGCTGTAGTATCTGTGATCTACATCTGTTTATATTAGTTACTATGCTGTTACTAAGCAGTAATGTGTTACGGCAGTGTAACGTTACTACATCTAATAGTTAATGCACATGCACACTATTGTGCCGGGGGCTGGAGAGCACGAGAGTTTTTGACTAAACAAAACTAACTGTACTCCCATCTCCTGCCTGATCATTTCGCCACAACACAAATATTACAGGAGCAAAGTACAGAGAGATCCTTGATGAAAACTTGCTCCAAAGCGCTCAGAACCTCAGACTGGGGCGAAGGTTGACCTTCCAACAGGACAACGACCCTAAGCACACAGTCAAGACAATGCAGGACTGGCTTCGGGACAAGTCTCTGAATGTCCTTGAGTGGCCCAGCCAGAGCCCAGACTTGAAAACGTTCAAACAATTCAGTAGAGACCTGAAAATAGCTGTGCAGCGACACACTCCATCCAATCCTACCGAGCTTGAGAGGATCTGCAGAGGAAAACGGGAGAAACTCCCCAAACACAGGTGTGCCATGCATGTAGCGTCATACCCAAGAAGACTCAAGGCTGTAATCGCTGCCAAAGGTGGTTCAACAAAGTACTGAGTAAAGGGTCTGAATACTTATGTAAATGTAATATTTTTTATACATTTGCAAAAATAAAAAATTAACTATTTTTGCTTTGTCATTATGAGGTATTGTGTGTAGATTGATCAGGGGGGAAAACGATTTAATCAATTTTAGAATAAGTCTGTAAGTGTAACGTCTGCTTCCAACTCACACTCTCAAACACGTAGATCCCCTGAACGCAGCTCACTTTCCAGCCCGCATTCCAGCTCCCACTCAAACACATAGATCGCCTGAACACAGCTCACTCTCCAGATCCCAATCACCTGAATTCTGATCACCTGTTTACACACCTGTATGTCATTATCACACACTATTTAGTTCAGTTCTTTGCACCCCATTATTGTGAGGTATTGTTTGTTTGTGACACACTTCAATTCGGAGCTCTGTTTTTCCCATAATTTAATCCTCCCGTGTATGAGTTTTTGACTGCTTCACTAACGACACCTTTTGCCTATTCCCTGCCTGTACCTTAGCCTATCAGATGTCCTGTTATCAACCTATTGCCTGTTTTCCTGTACGACGTTATTAGCCTTTTCCCTGCCTGTACTGTTGCCTTGTTGCCTGTTGCCTTGTTGGACCCCCTGTGTATGACCTTCTGCCTGCCACTGGACCCAGCTACCTGCCGTCGTGTACAATAAACACCTGCTGCGCCCTGCGCTTGAAACCAGCTCTCTGTCTCCCATCGTGTTCATTACAGTAACCTAACAAAATGTGGAAAATTTAAGGTGTCTGAATACTTTCCGAATGCACTGTATCATATTTATTATTGACGTGTATATTCCAATTGAAATCAATCAAAGTTTGAAAACCTAGGCCTATATGTATTGTCTATTTTTTGTTGAATCCTTGGCTGAATTCAAACAATCGTTGTGGATGACTTCCAAAATACTATATTGACCTAAATAGCATCTCTGATGAGCGATTAACTGAAATGTAAGGTTATTTTTCATTTTTTAAACAAGGGGTTCGCAATCTTTTTCACTCTGTGTCCCCCTTCCAGCATTGGGGAACATCCCGCGACCCCCCTGCTCGTGCGAGCACACGCCATGTCTATTTCTATGGGCACACCATTGGTGGAGAGGTTTAAAGCCTATTTCCTGATTCTACACATTTTGTCATGGGTGCAAAGAAATGTTGCAGTTTTAAAGCTAATTTTCTTGCACTTCTATACATTTTGCAATGTCTAATGTGTATTCATGTCCTATTTGAGTGACAAAAAAATTACAATGATATCGATGAGCAATTTTTTTGGGGGGGGCTGACATGGACTAGTTGATCTGGACATTTCTGACAAGTTATAATAACTCTCTAAGGTATGCAATGACTAACATGACAAGAGGAACTGATGATACACCACCAAATTTCAAAATTGTGCATTCTACTATTACAACTTTCAAGAGTAAGTTTAAAGCCGGACTGTATTCCTTATAAAAAAATAATAATAAAAAAAAATATATATATATATACAGTGGGGAGAACAAGTATTTGATACACTGCCGATTTTGCAGGTTTTCCTACTTACAAAGCATGTAGAGGTCTGTAATTGTTTATCATAGGTACACTTCAACTGTGAGAGACGGAATCTAAAACAAAAATCCAGAAAATCACATTGTATGATTTTTAAGTAATTCATTTGAATTCTATTGCATGACATAAGTATTTGATACATCAGAAAAGCAGAACTTAATATTTGGTACAGAAACCTTTGTTTGCAATTACAGAGATCATACGTTTCCTGTAGTTCTTGACCAGGTTTGCACACACTGCAGCAGGGATTTTGGCCCACTCCTCCATACAGACCTTCTCCATATCCTTCAGGTTTCGGGGCTGTCGCTGGGCAATACGGACTTTCAGCTCCCTCCAAAGATTTTCTATTGGGTTCAGGTCTGGAGACTGGCTAGGCCACTCCAGGACCTTGAGATGCTTCTTACGGAGCCACTCCTTAGTTGCCCTGGCTGTGTGTTTCGGTCATTGTCATGCTGGAAGACCCAGCCACGACCCATCTTCAATGCTCTTACTGAGGGAAGGAGGTTGTTGGCCAAGATCTCGCGATACATGGCCCCATCCATCCTCCCCTCAATACGGTGCAGTCGTCCTGTTCCCTTTGCAGAAAAGCATCCCCAAAGAATGATGTTTCCACCTCCATGCTTCACGGTTGGGATGGTGTTCTTGGGGTTGTACTCATCCTTCTTCTTCCTCCAAACACGGCGAGTGGAGTTTAGACCAAAAAGCTCTATTTTTGTCTCATCAGACCACATGACCTTCTCCCATTCCTCCTCTGGATCATCCAGATGGTCATTGGCAAACTTCAGACGGGCCTGAACATGCGCTGGCTTGAGCAGAGAGACCTTGCGTGCGCTGCAGGATTTTAATCCATGACGGCGTAGTGTGTTACTAATGGTTTACTTTGAGACTGTGGTCCCAGCTCTCTTCAGGTTATTGACCAGGTCCTGCCGTGTAGTTCTGGGCTGATCCCTCACCTTCCTCGTGATCATTCATGCCCCACCAGGTGAGATCTTACATGGAGCCCCAGACCGAGGGTGATTGACCGTGATCTTGAACTTCTTCCATTTTCTAATAATTGCGCCAACAGTTGTTGCCTTCTCACCAAGCTGCTTGCCTATTGTCCTTTAGCCCATCTCAGCCTTGTGCAGGTCTACAATTCTAGCCCTGATGTCCTTACACAGGTCTCTGGTCTTGGCCATTGTGGAGAGGTTGGAGTCTGTTTGATTGAGTGTGTGGACAGGTGTCTTTTATACAGGTAACGATTTCAAACAGGTGCAGTTAATACAAGTAATGAGTGGAGAACAGGAGGGCTTCTTAAAGAAAAACTAACAGGTCTGTGAGAGCCGGAATTCTTACTGGTTGGTAGGTGATCAAATACTTATGTCATGCAATAGAATGCAAATTAATTACTTAAAAATCATACAATGTGATTTTCTGGATTTTTGTTTTAGATTCCATCTCTCACAGTTGAAGTGTACCTATGATAGAAATTACAGACCTCTACATGCTTTGTAAGTAGGAAAACCTGCAAAATCTGCAGTGTATCAAATACTTGTTCTCCCCACTGTATATATATATATACGTATTTTTTATTCTTTTTGTTTGGGGGGGGCACTCCTTCTGATGTAGTTTTTCAAATGTAAAAAAGCCATACTTTTATGACTGCTGAATACCAACTATTAATCACTTAGATCATGTATTTTCAGGTAGAGATACCTCGCGAAGCAACAGCTGCTCTCTATTTCACCTCACGATTGCACACTCTTCTCGCTTCCGTAGTAGCAGTCGTAAAAGAAGCACAGACCGGACAAGTATATGCGCAATGGATTGTGGTCATTGTAGGTAACTACCACATCTTATGCGTTAAACTATGTTGAATATTGACCTGTTGGAAACTACAACTCCCTATTACATCACACAGCTCAGTCTGGATCTGATTTATCTCTAGAGGAACTGTGTGATGTGCGCATTGAGCTCACAGAAAGTAAAAAAAAAAACGAAATGGAATTAAAATAATTGAATCGACATCGGCCAATTAGTTGTTTAAAACAGTGGTTCCCAAACTGTGGGGTGCACCAAATTTGGCAGTATGTCCAAACGGCCTCACAACCGCAGACCATGTGTATGGGGTCTTGTGGGCGAGCGATTTGCTGATGTCAACGTTGTGAACAAGGTGCCCCATGGCGGTGGTGGGGTTATGGTATGGGCAGGCATATGCTACGGACAATGAACACAATTGCATGTTATCGATGGCAATTTGAATGCTCAGAGATACCGTGACCAGATCCTGAGTTCCATTGTGAGGCCTAATGAATTGATTTCAATTGACTGATTTATTTTTAAACAACAGGTGGGTATAATCCTGAATGCTGATTGGTTAAAACCTTGCTGACTGTCTCTCAGACACATTTTGCAACATTGTTTCAATATTCAAATTCGATCTCCAGCTGTCTCATGGTAATGAACGCGTAGGGAGTAGAGAAGAGACAGAGAGGCAGGCAGCGTTTTTCAACCAGTCGTAATCATGAATCAGCTGCCATAATTTGTAGATATATACAAAGAAATGTAAACTGAAAAAAGGTAAAACGAAACAAAGTGCAGCTAGTTTGTTGTCTTTCCAGCTTCAGTTTGAAATGATTGTGTTAGCTATGTTGTTGGCTAGGTCCTCTGAACAACAGAGCTTTTATTTCAAAAACAAGGACATTTTTTAAGTGACCGAAAACTTTTTAACGGTAGTGTATGTCTCAAGATAGAAAGAGAGCGATGTGGGCACAGGTAGGAAGCTCTCTGAGAATGGTCCTGTATAAATGTTATGAGCTTGTGGGTGCCAAGGTGAGTGCTTAACTTACTCTGGATAGTAGTTGACCATAGATACCTTCCACGTCATAAAACTTACCTTCACTCAGTCTATGGGCAACTTCAATCCAGGCTTATTCCCCCTCAACCCCACTAAGCCTGTGTGGATTTCCCTGAGTTGTTGATATCTGAGGTTCTGGTCCAACCACTCTAGCATGAATCCAATAAAGACCAGGCCCTACCCTTGCCAAATAGTGCTCCCTTATTGAATCAATAATGACATTACAATCCAATCTCGTAATGTGCTGCTGTGTGTTTGAGTAATCAGATTTGCTGAGCCGGGACAGAACCACCAATTTGCATCATGTGCTAGCCTAGGAACCAAAGTTAGTTTCCACTGACTTATCGTGTGTGTGTGCGTGCGTGTTTGCGTGTGTGTATTTGTGATGAAGAGCCAGTTTGTACTAAGCTTACGCAGCAGCGATAATTGGATTGTGTTGCTCACTTTTCAGCTAAGTGCGTCAGCACAATTCATTCAAGAGCCTCTGCGGTGCATTGATAGGTAACACAACTCATCTTGATGGTACTCTGACATTACGTCCGTTGACGTTACCTCAACGCTAACCTCATTTACACAGTAACTCAGTTAGATTTCCACTCCTTTTTGTGTCACCGGTCTCACAGACAACTATATACAACCCACATACACATAAAACACCCAGTGTTTTGGTCCACCTCTAAAAGGTACATATGGAGACCGGTGTTGGCAGGTACCCAATGGAAAAAGTAGGCAGTAGAATCCAGACAGATAGGATGTTGTGAGAGAGAAAGAGAGAGGGGGGGAAGAAAGGATGAGAGAGAGGTGGATGGAGGCACATAAACAGTGTGACAGTGTGTATTCCAGTACGACTATGAATGGGCAGAGAGAGGCATTAGATGAACAGTACACTGTTTGATCCTTTACTGGGCTCTGTGACACAACACAGTCACCACATCACTGCTGAGCTTCTTCTTTAATTTGTGCCCAGAGAGAGAGAGAGAGCGGGAGAGAGAGAGAGAGAGCGAGGAAGAGAAGGAAGGGGAGAGAGTCTGGTGCCTGTGATTAAGAATGTGATGGTTATCTCATTATCTCTAAACGATCTCCTTATCCACCAACCCTAATGCACATATGCACAGACACCCGCTCACCTACGCAAGCACCCCATCTCCCTTGACACATCTCTTAAATGTAAAATCATTTTCTGAAAAAGCCCTTTCATAATGATATAGTCTTGTATACTTCTTATGAAAAGTAAGCCGGACAGGTTTTTAGCGCAAATGTCTAAAATACGTCTGAAGTAAGCAAAGAAGGTGCTTTAAAGGGATTAAAGGGATCTTTAATTGTCCCCATATAGGATAATTCACTGAAAATAACTACTTTTGGTTCCAAGTGGAACCCTTTCACTAAAAACAAGGTTCTACATGGAATCCTTTCACCACTTAAAGTAGGGGGGGTGTACGTTTAAACGTTAAAATGTTTAAATGAATTTGGGATCATTAACATTAAGAAAATTCCCTAACCAAAAACCTGCTATTCATATAATGTAAATAACAGTGCAGTTATCACAAAACATATTATTTGACATGTTATAGCCTAACTAGACGATAGATTATAAAGGCTTGGGGAAAATTGGGTAATTGAAAGGTAGACTATGCGATATAAAGTAGATTCAGAAAGTAAACAGCATATTGGGTCAATTAACGCAACAACAAAGAGCTTTTAAGCACGAGGCTCATTTTCTCCACTGTTTTGGTGCCCTGGAACTTTATACCTCAATGGCTAGCACCCTGTGAACCCAGATACTGTGTGTGACTGTGTGAGAGTGAAGTTTTGATCATTTCATTTCGAGATACAGATTTTGATTGCTGATAAATAGGCCTAGTGCACGGTTCTGACTCTGTCTGCCTGGTGGCCGACCTGCACCCCTCTCTCTCCGTGCTCGCTTGCTACGCTATGAAAGACGCGGGTATTTGTGTTCTCTGAAGTACGGCAACTAATCAGTCTCCTCGGTTCCAAAAATTCTGACTCTTAAGAGTGAATACTTAGGAGTGACACTTGACACTCAGAAATGAGTCAACATCGGGGGTCGACGTGCAAGGAGTTGCGGAATCAATTATTTTGGAGTCGACTCTCCACCACTATATCATCGTCGTTAACAGTTGGAAAAATGGCAGAGAAAGGCAAATGACAGCAGTGAAGTCCTCAATGGCAATACTGAGAGAAAATACTATTGCTATTTTTTAAAACAAGCCATAGAAGGTTGGTTGAAATTTCAGTTTAATCCACTAGAAAAGACAAAACAAATAATACAACAAATATTATGGTTAAACTCAAATATACAAATTTATTAAAAAAAATAAAGAAATGGAAAAGTTATCTTTATAATCTTTGTAGGACTGGTGGAGAGTTGTCGCACATGCAGCTAACAAAAATATATGGAAATGTCGGCTCTACCCAAAATTACAACTAATTGCAGCATTATCGCAAAAATAGAAGAGGCAAGTGGAAGGAGGACAAAGTAAGAAACTTGTCTGCCTGCATTACAGACCAAAATTGGTTGAAGAAAATTGTGATAAATAAAAAAGTATACCAGTTTCATTTATGGACCAAATAATGTACAGCTGTGTTATATAGATTGCAAAAAAAGTTGGGAAGAGATTTTCGATGTACCGATTCCATGGCACATGGTTTATGAACTGATACACAAAACGACACCGGATTCAAAACTTAACATTTTTCTATTTAAATTATTATACAAAATTCTTGCAACCAATAGAATGTTATATATACAGTATGGGGGATACAACCATGCCAGCTATGCAGATTTTACTGCGAAGAGACAGAATCATTAGATCATTTGTTTTGGTACTGTAAATGGTTCCTCAATTACAAGTTTAGAGCTTATGCTGCAACAGTTTGTGGTAGATGGTGGCAGACGGTGGTAAATTGCATCATTCTGTCATTGCTCCACACTATCACAAGGGGGTGTTAGAATGCTGATCTATCGGTAGTCTAAACTGTGGCACAAATTGGGGTATTTTTCACACCGAGCTGAGCTATTAGACTATCCTTGGGTAAATTCATGGAGGTGTGAAGGTTTCCGTCCGAGATTCTCTCTCCTCTGGCACTAGAGCCCTGCATCAGATCAAACAATTATTAACTGGTGTGTGGTCCCGGAGTTGAGATAGAACTTGTGTCGAGGCACAGATCTGGGGAAAGGTACCAAAAAATGTCTGCAGCATTGAAGGTCCCCAAGAACACAGTGGCCTCCATCATTCTTAAATGAAAGAAGTTTGGAACCACCATGACTCCCTAGAGCTGTAAATACAATGGCGCAATTACACTTGACATGTGGACTGACGATTTTCAAAAAATAGGCAAGTGGGCTTTCGGTTTCTCTCCCTCTAAAAACAGAAAGCAATAATTCTAAATAAACTTACTGGCTTTATTTACCACAGTGTGAAAGAGTGATATCCCCTCTGTATAAAGTGAGTTTCTGAAACTCAGAGTCCTTCTTTGCTGATGAGAAGAAGAAACTGAAAGAAAGACAGTCCAGCAAGGACAGGGAGGGGATAAAGGTTGCCCATATTTTCAAGACCTGAGCTACTTAATTCATTTTATTTATGAAATGTACTAGTTTATTTATGCAATTTAATATGTAGTGCATTCAGAAAGTATTCAGACCCCTTGACTTTTTCCACATTTCCACAAACTCCAAGCGGGCTGTCATGTGCCTTTTACTGAGGAGTGGCTTCCGTCTGGCCACTCTACCATAAAGGCCTGATTGGTGGAGTGTAGCAGAGATTGTTGTCTAGCTGGAAGGTTCTCCCTGACCAAGGCCCTTCTTCCCTGATTGCTCAGTTTGGCCAGGCAGCCAGCTCTAGGGAGTCTTGGTGGTTCCAAACTCCTTCCATTTAAGAATGATGGAGGCCACTGTGTTCTTGGGGACCTTCAATGCTGCAGACATTTTTTTGGTACCTTTCCCCAGATCTGTGCCGACACAATCCTGTCTTGGAGCTCTACGGACAATTCCTCAGACTTCATGGCTTGGTTTTTGCTTTGACATGCACTGTCAACTGTGGGACCTTATATAGAAAGGTGTGTACATTTACAAATCATGTCCAATCAATAGTGGACTGTAATCAAGTTGTAGAAGCATCTCAAGGATGATCAATGGAAACAGGATGCACCTGAGCTCAATTTCGAGTCTCATAGTCTGAATACTTATGTAAATAAAGTATTCATGTTATTATATTTAATATATTTGCAAAAATTTCTAAAAACGTGTTTTCGCTTTGTCATTATGGGGTTTTGTGTGTAGATTGTTGAGGAAATGTTTTTATTTAATCAATTTTAAAATAAAGCTGTAACGTAACAAAATGTGGAAAAAGTCAAGAGGTCAATACATTCCGAATGCACTGTATTCGTTTGGGCTTGGCTTATTTAGTAGGCTATTTTTCAGCATCAAGCTATTCTTCTCAGCATAAAGCTGAGTGACGCACTCATTTGTGGCTTTGGATCCAAATAAAGAAGTGCCAACACTCTTTCTGATCATCTTTAATAAACAAATGTTTTGACCAAGTTAATCTGCTCATGTTGTGCGTGTGTAAGTGCTCAATTATTTGTGACAGTGGTTACAATGAAGAATGGAAAGGAAATAAATCAAATAAATCCTATTCATAATGAATAATCAGATGTGTGTTGCAAGCTTGTCATTTTTCCTTTAACATTTTATTATATTTTTTGAGACATTACAAAACATACACACAACAACTACATCACCGACCCACCATACTCTGGGCCACATATTACATTTACGTTATTTTGCAGACATTCTTATCCAGAGTGACTTACAATAGTGAGTGCATACAGTACATTTTCATACTGGTTCCCCGTGGGAATCCAACCCACAGCCCAACATGTGCCATGCTCTACCAACTGAGCTACACAGGGCATACAGCCTCAGATTTCACCATTTTGTTTCTGTCCGTTGCCCACCCACTTTAATCATTTGGATAGTAAAGCATTGAAAAGGCTGACATTGGTTGATTTTCAGTTTTTAAGTATACATTTTTTCAAGATGATTGACAAGAAAAGTATCGTCCAACCCATAGGGTATCACACTGCACCCTTATATGTCATCTCTTGAAGTATGCAAACAGACGGATTAAAAGTTCATTTCCATTGTAATAATTCTGACAGCCAACTTTAATTTGTCTTTTTTTTATCCCCCAACGGGCTCGGAAGAGGCAAAGTCATGCGCGTCCTTCGAAACATGACCCGCCATGGCCAGTTGTGGCACAGCCCATAAAATTAACCCGGGTATGTAGTAATGCTTCTAGCACTGCATGCAATGCAGTGCCTTAGACCGGTGCGCCACTCGGGAGGCCTGACAGCTGACTTTCTAACTCCGCCCATAACTTTTAGACTTGATAACATTCCCAGAAGGCATGGATTATAATAACCTAATGAAAAATGAACCTGGTAAAAAAGAATTAACTTCTAATTTAATTTGCTGCAGGCCTATGGGTTTAACCTTCTGAATGAATGATTATATTGAAGATAGAAGCCGCCTCTTAATGAGTTCCGAGAGCCTATCACATCAATTTATTTAGTCTAATTGTTTTTATGACATCAGACAGTAGGCTATTATTCCTATTTGAATGCATTCATTTGTTTGTCTGCATGTCTATTCAACCTTTGGCTAAAGAGAAAACATGCCATGAATCTTGAATTTCACAACGTGGCACATTGACAACTCAAATCGCTTTAAAGAGCCTTCTAATACTAGACAACAAATAAATATACTAAAACAATAACTTGAAAAATAGTCCATTCATCACTGGATTTCTTCAAATTGATGTGCAGGAAAAGGACGTCACCCACCGTGCCTGGAAACAGGCTCGCAACTGGCTTCTCTCTGAAACCACAAATCCATCTGTAGATGATGTTTTCTCCTTTGGAACCACACAAGTACCAGTTGGACCAGTCGCCTCTTGAAGCGATAGAGGAAATCAACAAGATCCACAAATATTCTTTCACAATAGCTGGCCTTATGTTATCTGCAGTTTTGAGCTGCACTGTCCCACTCTGTTGTGGATAACAGCCACTCTTCATTTATGTATTGGGTTGTAATGCACAAGTATCCTATTTTTCGAAAATCGTCCGTCCACATGGGAATAAATATCACTGTGTGTCAAAAATATTTTAATAAATTAGGCTAATGCAATTGAAGGCAACAAATTGTTGCTGACTGATACAATCATCCCAGCTCTGCATATTTTGCTGCGAAGAGACAGAATCATTAGATTATTTGTTTTGGTACTGTCCATATGTAGCTTGCTTTTGGTCGCAGCTTCAGGATTGGCTGAAGAATTGCAACACTAACCTGGAGCTAACTCTGCAAATATCACTGCTGGATGATTTGAAAAGTCATAGTCAATTGATCAATAATATATAACAATACTTTTTGCAAATGTTTTTATCTTTAATTTACAATCTGTAGAAACTATGAGAATAGAAAGGTTTGTGAAACATCACAGCACAGAAAAATATATGGCAAATAGAAATCAGAACTGGATGGTGTTCAGAGATAGATGGGAGGGGTTGAGTGTGGCTGAAGAATGGGATTAAAAACAAACAAAAGATAACTATTGTAAAATACATAGTATATATATAGTATTTATAAGCTGGAAGTAGAAGCCTACGTGTTGTTGTCCATACATTTACTCCAATTAGGGGAGGGGTGGTAGGGTTAGAAAATATATACATATACACTACCGTTCAAAAGTTGGACACACCTACTCATTCCAGGGTTTTTCTTTATTTTTACTATTTTCTACATTGGTGAATAATAGTGAAGACATCAACACTATGAAATAACACACATGGCATCATGTAGTAACCAAAAAAGTGTTAAACAAATCCAAATATATTTTATATTTGAGATTCTTCAAAGTAGCCACCCTTTGCCTTGGCACACTCTTGGCATTCTCTCAACCAGCTTCATGAGGAATTCTTTTCCAACAGGCTTGAAGGAGTTCCCACATATGCTGAGCACTTGTTGGCTGCTTTTCCTTCACTCTGCAGTCCAACTCATCCCAAACCATCTCAATTGGGTTGAGGTCGGGTGATTGTGGAGGCCAGGTCATCTGATGCAGCACTCCATTTCTCTCCTTCTTGGTCAAATAGCCCTTACACAGCCTGAAGGTGTGTTTTGGGTCATTGTCCTATTGACAAACAAATGATAGTCCCACTAAGCGCAAACCAGATGGGATGGCTTATCGCTGCAGAATGCTGTGGTAGCCATGCTGCTTAAGTGTACCTTGAATTCTAAATAAATCACAGACAGTGTCACCAGCAAAGCACCCCCACACCATCACACCTGCTCCTCCATGCTTCACGGCGGGAACCACACATGCGGAGATCATCCATTCACCTACTCTGCGTCTCACAAAGACACGGCGGTTGGAACCAAAAATCTCACATTTGGACTCAAGGACAGATTTCCACTGGTCTAATGTCCATTGCTCGTGTTTCTTGGCCCAAGCAAGTCTCTTCTTCTTATTGGTGTCCTTTAGTAGTGGTTTCTTTGCAGCAATTCGACCATGAATGCCTGATTCACGCAGTCTCCTCTGCACAGTTGATGTTGAGATGTGTCTGTTACTTGAACTCTGTGAAGTATTTATTTGGGCTGCAATTTCTGAGACTGGTAACTCTAATGAACTTATCCTCTGCAGCAGAGGTAATTCTGGGTCTTCCTTTCCTGTGGCGGTCCTCATGAGAGCCAGTTTCATCATAGCTCTTGATGGTTTTTGCGACTGCACCTGAAGAAACTTTCAAAGTTCTTGACATTTTCCAGGTTGACTGACCTCCATGTCTTAAAGTAATGATGGACTGTCATGTCTCTTTGCTTATTTGAGCTGTTCTTGCCATAATATGGACTTGGTCGTTTACCAAATAGGGCTATCTTCTGTATACCACCCCTACATTTTCAGAACACAACTGATTGGCTCAAATACATTTAGAAGGAAAGAAATTCCACAAATTAACTTTTAACAAGGCACACCTGATAATTGAAATGCATTCCAGGTGACTACCTCATGAAGCTGGTTGAGAGAATGCCAAGAGTGTGCAAAGCTGTCATCAAGGCAAAGGGCGGCTACTTTGAAGAATCTCAAATATAAAATATATTTTGATTTGTTTAACACTCTTTTGGTTACTTCATGATTCCATGTGTATTACTTAATTGTTTTAAGGTCTTCACTATTACTCTACAATGTAGAAAATAGTAAAAATAAAGAAAAACCCTTGAATGAGTAGGTTTGTCCAAACTTTTGACTGGTCCTGTACACCACAGAAGACTGAAATACAACAAAACCGTTTAACATAGAAACAGCAGATTTTCAGCATAAAAAAAAAGAAGTTGACTCATTATTGAATTATGAAAAATATGAATAACATTCCACCCATGAAGCCACTAGGTCATTTGACTGCAGGAAAGGTCTACAAGTTCCCTTTTCATCACCAAAGAGTTATTTCTACCTGGAACCAAAAAGGGGACAAACAAATAACTTATTTTTCTAAAAGTGTAGATAGAGCTGGAGTGAAGTTTGAACTAATTATAATGTATCAATATGGCATTATGTGTATCCCAGAGAGTTAGAGTTAGACGTCAGGTTCTAAGCCAAGTAAAGGGCTTGTGCATGTACAGTATGTTACTGCTGCTGAACTGATCGTAGGATATCAAAGTTATACTGTGTGTGTGTGTATGTGTGTTTGCGTGCGTGTGTGTGAGTGTGTGCGTCCGTGCGAGAGCAATAGTCAGAGAGCGTTTGTGGTAGTTTGTGGTAGAACCAATGCTGGTAGAACAGTGTGTGCATGTGTGTGTAAGTGGTGTTATTTGGGAAATGTGTGCTTCAGTGTGTAACTGTATGGCTTCTTGTGGCAATGTGTGTGTGTTACCAAAGGTTCTAGAAATCACTGTGCTCAGAAGTTGTGGTGTGTGGATCTCTGTGTGTGAGTATTAGTCATACAGTAGCCCCCTATCAGCATAGGTGCCACTTCCCCCAGAAAATGTTGGAGCTGATTGATGGAGACAGGCACTGAGTGCTCTCTGCCCACACAAAATGCACTGCGACTGGTGTTGAGCTACCCTGGGCTCTCCTGCCCAGCAACACTGGAGCAATCCCTCTGTCATATCTTACCATGCAGTGACACCCTCCTACCTTCAGCTCAGGGGGTTGTGTGTTTGTGTCTGTGTGTATGCGTGCGTGCGAGATTATTTTGGTTTTTACTCACGTTCCCCCTTTACCCCCCTCCCCACTACATTATCTTGCTGTTGCGTTAGTCATCCAGATATCTCCCTGACAGGCTTCCTGATTCACGCAGAGGGTTCTCTCACCTCCCCCACACTTACATGTCGCTTTTTTCCAAACACAGTTTGGCAAAGACCTTTCCTTCACCATGGGAGAGACAGGCAAGGGCTCAGGGTGGAGTACTGTGCTTTTTCACCAGGATAAAATAGCTGACAGTGTCCAGGCGTGTTTAAATGGTTTTATATATTACCTAGCTCTCCCTGTTTCCCCCTTTGTCTGGGTCCACAGTGAAATGTAGAGAGGTAGAACTGTTTGAAACTATGTCCAGGGGCAGGTAGCATTGGTGATTCATCCTGAAAATAACACATTTTTCGCCCTGACCACTCTCTCTCTGTCTTTGTTTTTCCATGTCTCTCTCTCTCTCTCTCTTGCTCTTGCTCTCAAATCAATTCAATTCAAGGGGCTTTATTGGCATGGGAAACATATGTTAACATTGGCAAAGCAAGTGAAGTAGATTATAAACAAAAGTGAAATAAACAATAAAAATGAACAGTAAACATGAACGGTAAACATTACACTCCAAAAGAATAAAGACATTTCAAATGTCATGTTATGTATATATACAGTGTTGTAGCGATGTGCAAATGGTTAAAGTACAACAGGTCACACATCTTGCTGCTGTGATGGCACACTGTGATAATTCACCCAGTAGATATGGGAGTTTATCAAAATGGGGTTTGTTTTCGAATTCTTTGTGGATCTGTGTAATCTGAGGGAAATATGTGTCTCTAATATGGTTATACATTTGGCAGGAGGTTAGGAAGTGCAGCTCAGTTTCCACCTCGTTTTCTGGGCAGTGTGTACATAGCCTGTCTTCTCTTGAGAGCCAGGTCTGCCTACGTCGGCCTTTCTCAATAGCAAGGCTATGCTCACTGAGTCTGTACATAGTCAAAGCTTTCCTTAAGTTTGGGTCAGTCACAGTGGTCAGGTATTCTGCCACTGTGTAGTCTCTGTTTAGGGCCAAATAGCATTCTAGTTTGCTCTGTTTTTTGTGTGAATTCTTTCCAATGTGTCACATTTCTCTGTCTCTCTCTCTCTTGAGGAGCAATTTCTCTGATTCCTATGTTGGTCTCACAGTTTGCTAGAAAACCCCAAAATAGATATTGTTCAAGTAAGGCAATTACTTCCAGGTCATCTGCTGACGTGACCCCTGCCTTGCAGAAAGTGACTTGTAATGCCCTGGTCTGAGGAGGGTGGACCTTGTTGCTACGTGTCTAGCAACCGTTGCCTGGGAGTTTAATTGGTGGTTAGGAACCTGTCGAGCATAATGCCTGCTCCCCAGCCAACCTGACACAGGCAGGAGGAGAGAGAGGAGGAAAGAAACAAAGAGTGGAAGACAGAAAGAAAGAGCACGAGTGTGGGGCAGAGATTGAGGGAGAAGGAGAGAAAGTAAGGGAGTCAGGAGGGGAGAAGAACTGGAGAAACATGGGGAGAAAAGAGTTATGGGAGGAAGATGTAGAGAGAGAAAAAGACGAGAGATAGAAGAGAAGGAGAACGTCGTCAGGGTGACGTTTGTCTCATCTGTGCCTTCCCACTTCCCATCAACGTTGCTTCCACGTCATTTCAACAAAAACATTTAACCTGATGACAGGTGGGGAAATTATTGGATTTGAAAAAAGTCATCAACATCAGGGAATTCTGTCTTTTTTTCACCCAACTTTTTACCTAAATCCAATTAAATGGTGAAATGTTTTGTTGATTTCATGTTGACTTCACATTAGTTGACATCTCAACCAAATGTAAATCAAAACTAGACGTTGAAATTACGTCTGTGCACAGTTGGTTTTCTATTTCCCATTGCGATCCATATTGTGCCTTTGCGATAGGGGCTTCCTCAAATGTGACTGTTTGCTCATCAGTGTTTCTTTGGCATCAAAAGTGGACAACGAACACCTAGTCTTTGATAAGAAGTTGTGGTTAATTCAAATTTAATCGAGTTAAACCTGAGTGGTTATAAGGATAGGAGACAAGGAGAGGGTAGAAGAAGCTGTATTGGGGATTAATTTGTGGACAAAGCCTAAATGACGTGATGAGATGGAGATCTCATCACGTCATCCCTCGCTCTGCTCCTCCTCCCCTGGAGCCGGCCTCTGATGGTCGTCCAGCCATTCTTCCCCCCCCTCTCCGTGTGTCCCGTCCCGTCCTGATGAAATATGCATTGAAAGCACATTAATGGAATGCGTCTGTTTGTCTTGCAATCTTTTGGTTTAATCAAATATTAAAATAATTTTGGCCGCCTCGCTCTTTTTTTTGCAAGCTGTTGTGAATCAAGTGCAAACTTGAATCATGAGCACATAGTGCGTTATTGCTGTTTAAAGATTGCTCTTTTGTTGTGGCCCGTCTGCCCGTAACCGTCCTTTGAAGTTCAGTGAGTGTGGAATCTTTGCACATGTGTTAGTAGGCTTAATGAAAACGACTGAAGCACATTTTTCCATTTGTCATCAGAGCCATCAGAAGCTGTGAATCCCGCATGGATACCATTCCTGATAGGGACTCATTCCAAGGCTGCTGTGTCAGGGCTGCGTTCAGATAGATAGACAGTGTTTATTTTTCAACACTTGATTTTTCAACACTTGAACGCTATCGTGTGACTTTATCAGCTGGGAAACGTCCCCTTTATCGGACAAAAATGTATAATGATTTTTTTGCTGGACTTACAGTAGTACTACCTTACAGTCTCACTAGTGTGATGGAAAGAGTGTGCCTATTGTGTGTGTGTGTGTGTCTGTGTGTTTGCGTGTACAATGAGGTATGAGATATGTGATAATGATATTTGCTTGATGTGTGTGTATGTGTGTGTGTGTTTGCGTGTACAATGAGGTATGAGATATGTAATAATGATATTTGCTTGATGTGTGTGTATGTGTGTGTGTGTGTTTGCGTGTACAATGAGGTATGAGATATGTAATAATGATATTTGCTTGATGTGTGTGTATGTATGTGTGTGTGTGTGTTTGCGTGTACAATGAGGTATGAGATATGTGATAATGATATTTGCTTGATGTGTGTGTGTGTGTGTTTATTCAGCGTCATTGTGGTTTAGACCAGTTTGTCTTGCATTGAGGGTAGGTGTGTGTGGTGTATGAAGTTTGCTCTGACCTCACTCACAGACGACCCCACAGATATTAAGTTTTCCCCAAAGTGGACATTGCTATTAGCAACCAAGAGCCTAACCAGAAGTCAGTGACTCAAATTACCCAGGATAAAAAGCTCACTGTGCGATAGAATGTGAGAGTGTGTGAGAGAGTGTCTGTGTGTCTGTCTGTTTATCATTCTTTCTGTGTGTTCGTGAATTTTTGTTGGTATGTTTATCTGTGTTTGTGTCTGGGATAGTTATGCATTTGTGGATCGGTGTTTGTACTGTATGTGTCTGTGTGTTTATCCAGGCTTTGGGCCCAGTCCATTGACTGGAGCCTAATACACTCTGAGTCTGTTTTCTCTAAGTAAGCCTGCTCCCAGGATTCCAGCCAGCAGACGAGCGAGCCTGACACAACAAGACAGCTGGGTGTTTGAATAACAAGGTGCTGTGTGTGTGTGTGTGTGTGTGTGTGTGTGTGTGTGTGTGTGTGTGTGTGTGTGTGTGTGTGTGTGTGTGTGTGTGTGTGTGTGTGTGTGTGTGTGTGTGTGTGTGTGTGTGTGTGTGTGTAAAAGCGAGTGAGAGACAGAGAGAAAGAGTGTGGTTTTTGTATGTGTGTGTGTTTGTGACTGCTAAATGTCACATCTGAGTGATATGAGTTTCCCCATGAAGTGTCCAAAGTGTAAATCTGACACTTATTTAACCTCTCTTCGTCCAAGGATGACGCCCTCTCCTCATCAATATAATGCTCTCTCGAAGCCTGTTCTCTCACTCCCCATCCCTCTCTTCTTTCTCTCCTGTCTTCTCTCTCCCTCTCCCTACCTTTCCCTCTCTCCCTTTCCTTTCTGTCACGTTTCTTTGCACACAGAACTTAGATACGCTGTTTTGGATAGGATAGGGGAGAAGCAGCCTTTCAGAGGTTTGGGTAGGCTTAAACAACTTATGTTTCTTTGGGCAAGGCTTGGGATTGTGAAACAGAGTTATTGTCCCTGGCACTTAGCAAGAGATGGAAAACCCACCATTGTTACAGCCTTTATGGGAAAATTAAGAATTATTTTATCAACGATTTATATCTAACTTTTATTCAGTCACAATCCTCACAGAGGGCCTTTATATACAGTTGAAATCGGAAGTTTACATACACTTAGGTTGGAGTCATTAAAACTCGTTTTTCAACCATTCCACAAATTTCTTGTTAACAAACTATAGTTTTGGCAAGTCGGTTAGGACATCTACTTTGTGCATGACACAAGTAATTTTTTCAACAATTGTTTACAGACAGATTATTTCACTTATAATTCACTGTATTACAATTCGAGGGGGTCAGAAGTTTACATACACTAAGTTGATTGTGCCTTTAAACAGCTTGGAAAGTTCCAGAAAATTATGTCATGGCTTTAGAGGCTTCTGATAGGCTAATTGATATAATTTGAGTCAATTGGAGGTGTACCTGTGGATGTATTTCAAGGCCTACCCTCAAACTCAGTGCCTCTTTGCTTGACATCATGGGAAAATCAAAAGAAATCAGCCAAGTCCTCAGAATTTCTTTTTTGTAGACGTCCACAAGTCTGGTTCATCATTGGGAGCAATTTCCAAACGCCTGAAGGTACCACGTTTATCTGTACAAACAATAGTACGCAGTTATAAACACCATGGGACAACGCAGCCGTCATACCGCTCAGGAAGGAGACGCGTTCTGTCTCCTAGAGATGAACATACTTTGGTACAAGAAGTGCAAATCAATCCCAGAACAACAGCAAAGGATCTTGTGAAGATGCTGGAGGAAACCGGAACAAAAGTATCTATATCCACAGTAAAATTTGTCCTATATCGACATAACCTGAAAGGCCGCTCAGCAAGGAAGAAGCCCCTGCTCCAAAACTGCCATAAAAAAGCCAGACTACGGTTTGCAACTGCACATGGGGACAAAGATTGTGCTTTTGGAGAAATGTCCTCTGGTCTGATGAAACAAAAATAGAACTGTTTGGCCATAATGACCATCGTTATGTTTGGAGGAAAAAGGGGGAGGCTTGCAGGCTGAAGAACACCATCCCAACCGTGAAGCACTGGGGTGGCAGCATCATGTTGCGGGGGGGTTTTGCTGCAGGAGGGACTGGTGCACTTCACAAAATAGATGGCGTCATGAGGAAGGAAAATGATATGGATATATTGAAGCAACATCTCAAGACATCAGTCAGGAAGTTAAAGCTTAGTCACAAATGGGTCTTCCAAATGGACAATGATCCCAAGTAGAGGTCGACCGATTATGATTTTTCAACGCCGATACCGATTATTGGAGGGCAAAAAAAGCCGATACCGATTAAATCGGCCGATTTTTTAAATGTATTTGTAATAATGACAATTACAACAATACTGAATGAACAATTATTTTAACTTAATATAATACATCAATAAAATCAATTTAGCCTCAAATAAATAATGAAACGTGTTCAATTTGGTTTAAATAATGCAACAACAAAGTGTTGGAGAAGAAAGTAAAAGTGCAATATGTGCCATGTAAGAAAGCTAACGTTTAAGTTCCTTGCTCAGAACATGAGAACATATGAAAGCTGATGGTTCCTTTTAACTTGAGTCTTCAATATTCCCAGGTAAGAAGTTTTAGGTTGTAGTTATTATAGGAATTATAGGACTATTTCTCTCTATACCATTTGTATTTCATATACCTTTGACTATTGGATGTTCTTATAGGCACTTTAGTATTGCCAGTGTAACAGTATAGCTTCCGTCCCTCTCCTCGTTCCTACCTGGGCCCGAACCAGGAACACATCGACAACAGCCACCCTCGAAGCAGCGTTACCCATGCAGAGCAAGGGGAACAGCTACTCCAAGTCTCAGAGCGAGTGACGTTTGAAACGCTATTAGCGCACACCCCGCTAACTAGCTAGCCATTTCACATCGGTTACAACAGCCTAATCTCGGGAGTTGATAGGCTTGAATTCATAAACAACAGAGCTGCTGGCAAAACGCACGAAAGTGCTGTTTGAATGAATGCTTACGAGCCTGCTGGTGCCCACCATCGCTCAGTCAGACTGCTCTATCAAATAATAGACTTAATTATAACATAATAACACACAGAAATACGAGCCTTAGGTCATTAATATGGTCGAATCCGGAAACTATCATCTCGAAAACAAAACATTTATTCTTTCAGTGAAATACGGAACCGTTCCGTATTTTATCTAACGGGTGGCATCCATCAGTCTAAATATTCCTGTTACATTGCACAACCTTCAATGTTGTCATAATTACGTAAAATTCTGGCAATTAGTTCGCAATGAGCCAGGCGGACCAAACTGTTGGATATACCCTGACTCTGCGTTCAATGAACGCAAGAGAAGTGACACAATTTCACCTGGTTAATATTGCCTGCTAACCTGGATTTCTTTTAGCTAAATATGCAGGTTTAAAAATATATACTCCTGTGTATTGATTTTAAGAAAGGCATTGATGTTTATGGTTAGGTACACATTGGAGCAACGACAGTCCTTTTTCGCGAATGCGCACTGCATTGATTATATGCAACGCAGGACACGCTATATAAACTAGTAATATCATCAACCATGTGTAGTTATAACTAGTGATTATGATTGATTGATTGTCTTTTAAAAGATAAGTTTAATGCTAGCTAGCAACTTACCTTGGCTTCTTACTGCATTTGCGTAACTTACTGCATTTGCGTCCTTGTGAGGCAGGTTGTTAGAGCGTTGGACTAGTTAACCGTAAGGTTGCAAGATTGAATCCCTGAGCTGACAAGGTAAAAATCTGTCGTTCTTCCCCTGAACAAGGCAGTTAACCCACCGTTCGTAGGCCGTCATTGAAAATAAGAATGTGTTCTTAACTGACTTGCCTAGTTAGATAAAGGTGTAAAAAAAAACAAAAAAAACAGCTAATGGGCGTCCAAAATTACCGATTTCCGATTGTTATGAAAACTTCAAATCGGCCCTAATTAATCGCCCATTCCGATTAATCGGTCGACCTCTAATCCCAAGCAAACTTCCAAAGTTGTGGCAAAATGACAACAAAGTCAAGGTATTGGAGTGGCCATCACAAAGCCCTGACCTCAATCCTATAGAAAATTTGTGGGCAGAACTGAAAAAGCGTGTGCGAGCAAGGGAGGCCTACAAACCTGACTCAGTTACTCCAGCTCTGTCAGGAGGAATGGGCCAAAATTCACCCAATTTATTGTGGGAAGCTTGTGGATGGCTACCCGAAACGTTTGACCCAAGTTAAACAATTTAAAGGCAATGCTACCAAATACTAATTGAGTGTATGTGAACTTCTGACCCACTGGGAATGTGATGAAAGAAATAAAAGCTGAAATAAATCATTCTCTCTACTATTATTCTGACATTTCACATTCTTAAATAAAGTGGTGATCCTAACTGACAGGGATTTTTTTACGAGGATTAAATGTCAGAAATTGTGAAAAACTGAGTTTAAATGTATTTGGCTAAGGTGTATGTAAAGGTCCGACTTCTACTGTATGCGCTTGCGTATGTGTGTGTGTGTGTTTGTGTTTGTGTGTAGTTGAGGACCAGCAAATGACTCAGTACACCTACAGTAGATGCACATACGCACACAGTACAGCATTAACTATTTTCATTTTCATCCAACAAATGTAAAATTCCTGAAGTTTTCTAAACATCGTTGATACTTAGATTGGAACCGGTGCTATGCTCAGACGACATGAAAATAAAGCTCTTTTGCCACGCACACCAGTGGTGGGTTTGGCGTCGAAATAAAGATGCATAGGCAGAAAACAACTTGCTTCCACTGGTCCTGGGGCACTTGTTAAGGTCAACGGCATCATGAACTTTACCCAGTACCAGGACATTTTTGGTTAAGAAACCTGCTTGCCTCTACTAGGAGGCTGAAACTTGGCTGCAAGTGGATCTTCCAGCAAGACAATAACTCTAAGCATACATCAAAATCCTCAAATAAATGGTTAATTGATCACAAAAATCAACATTTTGCAATGGCCATCTCAGTCTGCGGACTTGAACCCCATTGAAAACCTGTGGTTTGAATTGAAGAGGGCTGTCCATAAGCGCAGACGAAGGATATCAAGAATCTGGAAAGATTCTGTATGGAGGAATAGTCTTAAGATCCCTCCCAATGTGTTGTCCAATCTCATAAAACATTATAGAAAAACACTCAGTGCCGTTATCCTGAGCTATTGAAAGATATTGAAAACAGGGGTGTCAATATATATATATACAGTGGGGAGAACAAGTATTTGATACACTGCCGATTTTGAAGGTTTTCCTACTTACAAAGCATCTAGAGGTCTGTAATTTTTATCATAGGTACACTTCAACTGTGAGAGACGGAATCTAAAACAAAAATCCAAAAAATCACATTGTATGATTTTTAAGTAATTAATTTGCATTTTATTGCATGACATAAGTATTTGATCACCTACCAACCAGTAAGAATTCCGGCTCTCACAGACCTGTTAGTTTTTCTTTAAGAAGCCCTCCTGTTCTCCACTCATTACCTGTATTAACTGCACCTGTTTAAACTTGTTACCTGTATAAAAGACACCTGTACACACACTCAATCAAACAGACTCCAATCTCTCCACAATGGCCAAGACCAGAGAGCTGTGTAAGGACATCAGGGATAAAATTGTAGACCTGCACAAGGCTGGGATGGGCTACAGGACAATAGGCAAGCAGCTTGGTGAGAAGGCAACAACTGTTGGCGCAATTATTAGAAAATGGAAGAAGTTGAAGATGACGGTCAACCACCCTCGGTCTGGGGCTCCATGCAAGATCTCACCTCGTGGGGCATCAATGATCATGAGAAAGGTGAGGGATCAGCCCATAACTACACGGCAGGACCTGGTCAATGACCTGAAGAGAGCTGGGACCACAGTCTCAAAGAAAACCATTAGTAACACACTACACCGTCATGGATTGAAATCCTGCAGCGCATGCAAGGTCCCCCTGCTCAAGCCAGCGCATTTCCAGGCCCGTCTGAAGTTTGCCAATGACCATCTGGATGATCCAGAGGAGGAATGGGAGAAGGTCATGTGGTCTGATGAGACAAAAATAGAGCTTTTTGGTCTAAACTCCACTCGCCGTGTTTGGAGGAAGAAGAAGGTTGAGTACAACCCCAAGAACACCCTCCCAACCGTGAAGCATGGAGGTGGAAACATCATTCTTTGGGGATGCTTTTCTGCAAAGGGGACAGGACGACTGCACCATATTGAGGGGAGGATGGATGGGGCCATGTATCGCGAGATCTTGGCCAAAAACCTCCTTCCCTCAGTAAGAGCATTGAAGATGGGTCGTGGCTGGATCTTCCAGCATGACAACGACCCGAAACACACAGCCAGGGCAACTAAGGAGTGGCTCCGTAAGAAGCATCTCAAGGTCCTGGAGTGGCCTAGCCAGTCTCCAGACCTGAACCCAATAGAAAATCTTTGGAGGGAGCTGAAAGTCCGTATTGCCCAGCGACAGCCCCGAAACCTGAAGGATCTGGAGAAGGTCTGTATGGAGGAGTGGGCCAAAATCCCTGCTGCAGTGTGTGCAAACCTGGTCAATAACTACAGGAAACGTATGATCTTTGTAATTGCAAACAAAGGTTTCTGTACCAAATATTAAGTTCTGCTTTTCTGATGTATCAAATACTTATGTCATGCAATAAAATGCAAATTAATTACTTAAAAATCATACAATGTGATTTTCTGGATTTTTGTTTTAGATTCCGTCTCTCACAGTTGAAGTGTACCTATGATAAAAATTACAGACCTCTACATGCTTTGTAAGTTGGAAAACCTGCAAAATCGGCAGTGTATCAAATACTTGTTCTCCCCACTGTATATATATATATATATTTATATATATATATATATATATATATATATATATATATATATATATATATATATATATATATATATATATATATATTATAACATGTTATACAAAATCTATTTTTCTGAGCAATTGTATTACTATAAAATACTTTTTTTGGAGCATACAATATAGCTCAGTATTTATCAAGCGTGGGGGGGGGGGCAATAATTTTGGACCTGAATGCATGTGTTTTACAGCTGGCAACTGTAACTGATGATTGTTGATGAAGGCCCATCATGAAAATAAAATACGTTTTTTTGTTGTTGTTGAATGACCTTAATTTTCAAGTTGGCAAACTTTACCCAAAAGCAAGCCTGGTTTACATCTGTGACTAATTTCAAACTAGGCCTATGTCGTGCGTCACTACTTCACAGGAGAGGCATTTGAACTAATACATTTTTTCATCAAAATACGTTTTTTTGGGCAGAAATGCATTCTGGAACATGTGAACTTTCATGTGCCTTAATAACAAACGTGTATGCCATCTGTAAATACGAATACAATTGTTAAATTTAGAGTGGGTTTAGCCACGGAAAAAGCTAGGAACCTTCCCGCTAGCCATGATTGGCTGAGATAATGGATGGGCTGGACATGCCGAGAGATGAGTTCGGATTGGTTTGACATGTAGCACGCTGCTCAGTATGTGTAGGTAATCCTATCTAATGCTGCTTTAAAAGAAATATAGCACGAAGAACTGAAAAGTCCACTTTCTGTAGGACTGAGTTTTGAAATCAGTGGAATGTCCGGTGGAAGCAGAGTATGATAGCTAAGGAGATGGAGAACATTCTGGCTTTTGATTGCAAATATGCAGAGGGAGTTGAAAAGAGAACACATAGAAGGCTGTTGTAATCCGGAGACAGGTGTTTTATACATCTTCAAACTGAGGGCAACCATGGCATCCGTGACAGAGAGGGAGAAGTGTTTATCTATGTATATGGTTAAGAGTCTAGCTACATTTTCATTTATTATACGTTTATGATTTTGTCAGGAAAGTTGTTTTCATTGGAAGTTAAAGCTTACTGTTAGCTATCTAGCTAACTTTAGCTGGCTGGCTCGCTAGCTAGCCTTACGTGTATGATCAATTTAGTACAATTATTCATTTCTCAGAGCCATTTGCATTGCTAGTTATAGCCTAATGTTAGCTAGATAGCTAACATTGAACCTGGTTGGTTAGTTTTAGCTACCTGCAGATTCTTGCAAGGTAGTAATGTTATGAGTTGGGATTATGGTTCTTTGTTTAGGTAGCTAGCTAACTACATGTCTTAACAAAAGACTCTAGTATGCAAGTAATCATTTCACTGTACCGTTTACACATTCTGTATCTTGTGCATGTGACAAATAAACTTAGATTTTATTTGATATAGTCTTTGTTTAACAGAGACGGTAACATGAAGAACAACATGACCTGCACCAAAGTCAAATTAGGATATAACTTTAGGCCAATGAGACAGTGCCCAAATTCTAAAATTCTCTGGTAGAATGCCCTGCTTTTATTTCGTCATGCTCACAATCGTAAGAAATGTTCTGTAATTAGCTCACCATTAACTTGTAAATAATGATATTGTTGTGAGTTTATTTTCCTGTAATAATGAATATAAAATTAGGTAAAGTTAACTTCTCTGGGATATGTGGGATGCTAACGTCCCACTTGGCCAAAAGCCAGAAAAAATGCAGCACGCCAAAATCAAATATATTACTATAAAAATAAATATTTCATGAAATCACACATGAAAGACACCAAATTAAAGCTACACATGTTGTGAATCCAGCCAACATGTCTGATTTCAAGAAGGATTTACGGCGAAAGCACACCAAATGATTATGTTAGTGCAATACATAGCCACAGAAAAATACAGCCATTTTCCCAGCCAAAGATAGGAGTCACAAAAAGCAGAAATAGAGATAAAATTAATCACTAACCTTTGATGATCTTCATCAGATGACACTCATAGGACATCATGTTACACAATACATGTATGTTTTGTTCGATAATGTGCATATTTATCCTCTTTGGGCTGCAGGGGCAGTATTGAGTAGCCTGGATAAAAGGTGCCCATTTCAAACGGCCTCGTACTCAATTCTTGCTCGTACAATATGCATATTATTATTACTATTGGATAGAAAACACTCTCTAGTTTCTAAAACCGTTTGAATTTTGTCTGTGAGTAAAAGAGAACTCATTTGGCAGCACACTTTCTGACCAGGAAGTGGAAAGTCTGAAATCGATGCTGTGTTCAAGGGCCTGCCTATAAATGGGCATGATACGTATGAATATACTTGCACGTCATACACCTTCCCCTAGATGTCAAGAGGAAGTGAGAGGAGAAATGAGTTGATTATCTTGGTCTGAGATGGAATGCATCCTCTTGGAATGACGTGTCCCCCATTTTCGGTTTTCTGGAAGGCGCGTGGAGGGACCTGTAATTGCCTTCTGAAAAGCTGTCGTTAAAGGCGAATACTATCTCCGGCTTTGATTTTATTTGATACATGTCACAATATCATCGTAAAGTATGTTTTTTCAATATAGTTTTATTAGATTATTGAAATTTTTTCGGGACGTTAGGCGTGTTGCTTTGTCTGCATATGTTCAGGAAGGATAGCTTCGCGCCACTTGGCCAATGTGCTTGCTATTTCAAGAGGGAAAAACGACGTTCTGATACCAAACAAAGACGGTTCTGGACAAAGGACCCCTTGTACAACATTCTGATGGAAGATCAGCAAAAGTAGGACCCATTTTGTGATGCTATTTCATATATCTGTCGAACTGTGTACTAGTAGTTTTGCGCACAGAATTTGGCCACTCTCTCGCTAATACATAAGCCTTATGTCGTAATGAAGATATTTTTAGAATTCTAACACTGCGATTGCATTAAGAACTAGTGTATCTATCATTTCCTATACAACATGTATTTTTTTGTAATGTTTATGAATAGCTATTTGGTCAGAATAGGTGAGAGTCTAATAGAAATATCCGCACATTCTGGGAAAAAGATGCTACGTTAGCATAATGGATAACCACTGATTTCAGCTCTAAATATGCCCATTTTCGAACAAAACATAAGTGTATGTATAACCTGATGTTATAGGACTGTCATCTGAGGAAGGTTTATGAAGGTTAGTGAAAATTAATATATTTTGCTGGTTTATTCGCTAACGCTAACGTGCCTATTGCTATCGCTAACGTGCCTTGATGAATGAATGCGGTTGGGTGGTAGGCTATTGTAGTAAGCTAATATAATGCTATATTGTGTTTTCGCTGTAAAACACTTAAAAAATCGGAAATATTGTCTGGATTCACAAGATGTTTGTCTTTAATTTGCTGTACACCATCGATTTTTCAGAAATGTTTTATGATGAGTATTTAGGTATTTCACGTTGGTCTCTATAATTACTCTGGCTGCTTCGGTGCTATATCTGACGGTAGCTGTGATGGTAGCAGCAATGTAAAACTGATTTATACCTCAAATATGCACATTTTTCGAACAAAACATAGATTTATTGTGTAACATGTTATAGGACTGTCATCTGATGAAGTTGTTTCTTGGTTAGTTTGGTTGGTTCTTGGTTAGTTTGGTTGGTTTCGTGCATGCTACCTGTGCTGTGAAAAATGTCTGTCCTTTTTTGTATTTGGTGGTGAGCTAACATAAATATATGTGGTGTTTTCGCTGTAAAACATTTTAAAAATCGGACATGTTGACTGGATTCACAAGATGTGTATCTTTCATTTGCTGTATTGGACTTGTTAATGTGTGAAAGTTAAATATTTCAAAAAAATATTTTTTGAATTTCGCGCTCTGCCTTTTCAGTGGAATGTGGGAGGAGTTCCGCTAGCGGAACGCCGGGCCTGTAAAGGTTATATCCAAAAATCTTAGTTTACATTGGCGCCATGTTCAGAAATGCCTCCAAAATATCCGGAGAAATTGCAGAGAGCCACATCTAATAACATAAATACTCATCATACACTTTGATGAAAGATACATGTTTTACATAGAATTAAAGATACACTTGTTCTTAATGCAACCGCTGTGTCAGATTTAAAAAAAACTTTACAGAAAAAGCACACCATGCAATAATCTGAGACGGCGCTCAGATAGAACAACATTTCTCCGCCATGTTGGAGTCAACAGATATACGAAATTACATCATAAATATTCCCTTACCTTTGATGATCTTTATCAGAATGCACTCCCAGGAATCCTAGTTCCACAATAAAGTGTTGTTTTGTTCGATAATGTCCATTACTTATGTCCAAGTAGCTACTTTTGCTAGCATGTTTAGTACACATGTCCAAACACTCGCACAGATCCAGGCGAACGTCGGACGAAAACTTCAAAAAGTTATATTACAGGTTGAATAAACTTGTCAAACTAAGTAGAGAATCAATCTTCAGGATGTTGTTATCATAAATATTAAATAACGTTCCAACCGGAGAATTCCTTTGTGTCTCTAGAAGCAATGGAAAGCAAGACGATATAATTTGGAATGCGCATGACCAAGAACTGGCACTCTGCCAGACCACTGACTGAAACACCTCCCATTGGCCCCACATCACAGTAGAGGCTTCATTCAACATTCTACAGACTGTTGACATCTAGTGGAAGGTGTAGGAAGTGCAAACAGATCCATATCTTACTGGGATTTGAATAGGCGATGAGTTGAAAATCGACCAGCCTCAGAATTCTCACTTCCTGTTTGGATTTTTTCTCAGGTTTTTGCCTGCCATATGAGTTCTGTTATACTCACAGACATCATTCAAACAGTTTTAGAACCTTCAGAGTGTTTTATATCCAATAGTAATAATAATATGCATATATTAGCATCTGGGACAGAGTAGGAGGCAGTTCACTCTGGGCACGCTATTCATCCAAAAGTGACAATGCTATCACAAAGAAGTTAAGACGTTGTCAGCTATATGATATGGTAATTATTTGAACTGCCTAGCCAGCTAATTTAACATTAGCTAGCTAGCTAACAAGTTAGAAACAAACCAAAACATGCTTTTAGTTGCCTGGTTTGCTAGATTGACATATACTAAATTCATTTTTAAAATGGATGAGTTTATTGGTGTTAAAACACAGTTAATAATTCCAATGTGAAATGTGATAACTATAGTATCCCTATTTAGCATTGAAAGAGTTATTCCATTCTTCTCTAATAAAAAATATCTCTCCCTATTTTCTGAATCACGCTTGTAAAGTCAGTAGGCTACAGATATGCAAAAGGAGGCAGAGGGGCAGGTAGCCTACATGCACACACACTGGCAAAGATTTTGGCTGGAATAAGTTTCTGATTGACAGAGGGAGGGATTTGCATAGGTGTTTGTTGCGTTTTTTGTGGGACTGGAATAAAACGCCCTGAATGTAAAATAACATTATTAACCGGTTACCATGCTTTTAAAATATCGGTTCTGTTCCGGAACAATATAAATCATTTTAGTTTGTGGTTCTGATTCTGTTCCTTTAATTTTTTTTGGTTATTTTGTGGTTTTCGGTTTTGTTCCCTGAACCGTTTCCAACCCCTGGTACTAACCCTCTTTTTTAAAAGGACAATACTCAATTGGACCAGATTGGTAAATAATAATCTCCCTATCCCTAATCCAATAAGATCACAGGTTGGTCATGGGGGACTCGGATGCAAATCCTTTGTGCTTAATCCAATCGATAACAAATATGGGGAATCTAATTGTGAGATTCTTTATCTCTCCAACGAGAGAGTCTCTCTCTCTCGTTATTTATGTCCATTTCTGGCCTTCATACATTACATCTTTACCATCTGGATCAGAGCTCACACACACACACACACACACACACACACACACACACACACACACACACACACACACACACACACACACACACACACACACACACACACACACACACACACACACACACACACACACACACACACACACACACACACACACACACACACACACAGGTACCCTATGCACACATAGTCGTTACTGCAAACATCCACATCTCCACGACAACTCATCTCATCCACAGACACTTTCCCAATTACCTAGAACAAGCTGCTCTATCGTTAATGTGAATGTCACCACCCACCGAAAGGCTTCACAGGAGAAAGCTGTGGAGTTGTGGATGTTGATGATGACTGTGTGTGTGTGTGTGTGTGTGTACTTTGTTTCTCTCACATCTTTGCTTAATGTCTGTTCAGCACTGTTCACATTCTCACTGCTGTCATCACAATGTCACCCCAGAAAGCAATATTGTTTGTTTTGGGAAAGCAATGTGGCAATTATTGAAATTATAGATTTAATATCTTAGCTGTGTTGCTACAGGCAGGATGATGGAATACACTCATACGCACTGAGGCACAATGAAAAACATGTGGGGACCAGCGCTACAGATTCTGTGTGTGTGTGTATAATAAAACTCAGTCCCAAAGTGAGTTACAGTGCCAAATTAATAGACATACACTACATGACCAAAAGTATGTGGATAACTGCTTGTCGAATATCTCATTCCAAAATCATGAGCATTAAAATGGAGTTGGTCCCCCTTTGCTGCTATAACAGCCTTCTCTCTTCTGGGAAGGCTTTCCTCTAGATGTTGGAACATTGCTGCGGGGACTTGCTTCCATTCAGCCACAAGAGCATTAGTGAGGTCGGGCACTGATGTTGGGCGATTAGACCTGTCTCGTATTCGGCGTTCCAATTCATCCCATAGGTGTTCGATGGGGTTGAGGTCAGGGCTCTGTGCAGGCCAGTCAAGTGCTTCCACACCGATTTTGACAAACCATTTCTGTATGGATCTCGCTTTGTACACGGGGGCATTGCCATGCTGGAACAGGAAAGTGTCTTCCCCAAACTGTTGCCAAATAGTTGGAAGCATGGAATCGTTTAGAATGTCATTGTATGCTGTCGCATTAAGATTTCCACTGGAAGTAAGGGGCCTAGCCCAAACCATGAAAAACAACCCCAGACCATTACTCCTCCTCCACCAAACTTTACAGTTGGCCCTATGCATTCGGGCAGGTAGCGTTCTCCTGGCATCCGCCAAACCCAGATTTGTTTGTCGGACTGCCAGATGCTGAAGCGTGATACACCACTCCAGTCGACACTTGGTATTTGCACATGGTGATTTTAGGCTTGTGTGCGGCTGCACAGCCATGGAAACCCATTTCATGAACCTCCCGATGAACAGTTCTTGTGCTGACGTTGCATCGAGAAGCAGTTTGGAACTTGGTAATGAGTGTTGCAACCGAGGACATACGATTTTTACGTGCCTCTGACTTGTTGGCATCCTAAGACGGTGCCACGTTGCAGTGTTATATAGACAAGCTTCACATGCTGACATTTCTCTGATTAGTTTTTTTTCTCATATGGAAAAATTATGTAAATCAATTCCTACCATAACCGTTACCACAGTATGTGGAGGTGGAGGGAGTGAATGTCCCATGTTCTCTTATATGAATATGGTAATCCAGCAAGTCATGTCCTCAAAGCCTACATGTCGTCATTTGAGTGTGTGGGTGTCTGGAGCTGTTTTTCAGTGTGTATCTATCTGCTTGTCTTTGTGTTCTGTTCGGGTTCCTTTGTGTGTAGTACTGGGAGGCATTGTATGTATGTGTGGCTTCAAATTAAAAATGATTTCTCAATCTCCTTCTAGCTCTGTGGGACTAACAATGACAAAAGTGTTCGTGTGCATTAAAAGAAAAATATAATAATTTTTATTCCTGGGTCTTGAAGTAATTGCTGGATTTATGTGGTGGCCAGGCAATAAAACTTGTATCCTTTTATCCCTCTTTCACTGGCAGCCAGAGAAACTATGTGTGTGTGTGTGTGTGTGTGTGGACATATTCTTTTTCCATTATAAATCACTTTTATTTTTCATAATTAAAAAAAGGAACCCGGCTAATACTACAAAGCAAACAAAAACACCCCCATTTGCCGTAATGCAGCTGGTACATAATCCCCTTTCTAATTGAAACTAAATGAGAGGAAGAGATCAAAATGTCCACACAGAGGGGGAGGAGGGGGGCTGTCTGTCTGCACATACTCTTCTCTTTTAGCTAACGGCTGCATTCTAATAGACTTCATGCCTACACTTGTCTCCTCTCCTACATCTGGCCTAGATAGAAGGACCAGGGGTGTATCTCAATAGTCTAAAGTGTCTTCCTCTCCTCATCTCCTCTCCTTCACCTGCACTGATCTGAATGAAAAGGATAGGTTAATCAGATTGATCAGCCAGTGACAAGCTGGCCCCAATCACGTGGGCTCATACTGACCAAACATCCAATGAGATCCACAAAAGCAGACACAGGTGTGCTGGCGTGCCACATTGGGCACATTCTATCCCCTACTGTTGCTCCATTGTTCAATGCTATTTCAGCCCAAGTTAGAACACAAACACACACACACACACACACACACACACACACACACACACACACACACACACACACACACACACACACACACACACACACACACACACACACACACACACACACACACACACACACACACACACACACACACACACACACTTAGAATGAAGGAGGTATTTGCTCATAAGGCCAGCAACAGATACCAGGTCACATACCCTGGCAGACAGAGGGATGTGAACAGTGTCAGCTCCCCTCTCTCACTTAAACCTCTCCTTCACCTTCTGTCCTCCCCTTCTGTTTCGCTCTCTCTCTTGCTACTAATATTCCTTCATTTGCTCTCTGTTCATGTTAGGACTCACCAGTACAGCTAAATGAAAAATGTTCACACACGTCGCAGACTTGACTCTTCAATATCCCCTCTGACTTCACTCGGCCTCTCATTCTCTCACTCAGCGTGTCTTTGTTCATCTTGGTTATGATTGAGCCTTTTAGTCTCGGTAGAGAGAGATGGAGGAAGTACAGAGGTGGAATAAGGGAAAGAAAACAAAGCATAGCCAGAAAGAGAGTTGCAAAGACAAAGAAAGGCACCTTCTTTTAGTGTGACGGTGTCTCTCTCAGGTCCTTAGTCCACCCGTCCCTGCAGGTGTACCACCTCCTCCACCCCTTTACCTGTGAGACCTTTCAGTTAGCAGTTTCCATGGCAATAGCTGGCCCCTTTCCCAGCGACGCTCGCCAGGCGCCTTATAACCAGTGTCAAGACTGCCACGAGTCAGAGAGAAACTCAATTATTTACTACACCACTGTGAGTGTGTGTGTGTGTCTGTGTGTGTGGAGAAGGAAACACATTTCCCTTTTTCTTTGTTACCTTGCCATGGTCACCACTTCTGTGTAAAGAAATGTCAAAGACTCCAGTCACCCAAGTCATAAACTGTTCTCTCTGCTACCGCACGGCAAGCCAGTCTAGGTCCAAAAGGCTCCTTAACAGCTTCTACCCCCAAGCCATAAGACTGCTAAACAATTAATCAAATGGCCACCCAGACTATTCACATTGACCCCCCCTCCCTTTGTTTTTACACTGCTGCTACTCGCTGTTTATTATCTATGCATAGTCACTTTACCCCTACTTACATGTACAAATTACATCGACTAACCTGTACCCGCGCACATTGACTCGGTAACGGTACCCCCTGTACATAGCCTCGTTATTGTTGTTTTATTGTGTTACTTTTTATTCAATTTTTTACTTTAGTTTATTTAGTAAATATTTCCTTAACTCTATTTCTTGAACTGCATTGTTGGTTAAGGGCTTGTAGGTCAGCATGTGACAAATAACATTTGATTTGATCTGACCTGACTCATAGGGCAATAGGGCAGCAACTACAAAAGAAGACAAGGGAAGTAGCTAAGTAATAGTATGCAGCCCTGCCAAGCTAACATCCCAGAACCCATACAGTCTAGTTAGCAAAGAAAGCTGCTCATTAAATTAAGTTAGCTCCCCTACTTAGTTTTATGTTGGATGTTTTGTCATTTTATAGCTGATATGGAGGGCTATTGATGGTCCATTGCCAAGTCAATAAAGACAATTAAATATGAAATAATTCCACCCCTCTGTGATTTCTTACTGGGATTCTGCTGATCTCACTCACACCGCCAGACCTACTGTATAATGTTGTATACTCTTTCAATAGGAGGATGAATAGACAAAGAGAAAATGGGCTTTGAAGTTTGAGGCATCTAATATATTGTAAGACCAATTAAATGCATTGTTTAGGAAGACAATGTTAGCGTGTGCGTGTGTTAGGCAAACCTGCACAGTGAAGGTTATCTTAAGTTAACATTACCTCCTTTCGACAGGATGTCATATGCTTTCACATAACCAGTGGCTTTATATAGATCTCCCACATACTGAATTATACGATATGCTGCAGTAGATTAAAAATAAAATACATTTATAGCCTGTGTTTTGCTCCGTATGTGTGTCAGAACCTAGTTTTCCTATGTTTGCCATAGCTCGCCCACTTAATCTGTGCATTATTGGAGAGGGGATTTAAGGGTGTTTGTGTAAGTGAATGAAACTCTCCATAGGGTTACCATGACCTATTCTGCTCCCACATAGCTCACAGATTCTTGTGACTGAAAGCTATTGGTTGTAATAATAATAATAATAATAATAATGTGCTCACATGGTCATGTCAATCAAATACGCTCTCATAACCTTACAAAGCCAGCCAGCAATGTAAGTGGATGTGGAGGTGGTAGGTTTATTTGTTTATGAAAAATCTAAGGCTTTTGTGACAATACGACAAGTGTGAGGAGGAGGTTTTCTATATATGTTTGTGTGTGTGTGTGTGTGTGTGTGTGTGTGTGTGTGTATGGAGGTGGGATATTTTCCTATGTTGGTGTGTGTGGGGAGAGTACGTGTATATTTACTAAACTCAAGTATAAGGTGTTTTTCTCCCTAGGGTGGTGGTTGGTGCTCAGAGTATGTGCTGAACCTGCTCTGGACACTGGGGACCCCATGATGGGCTCAGTTTTGCTGCATTCATCTGCTTCACAGATTGGCACTGAGGAAACTGGAGGAAATATAGACCGGGCCACATCCTAATACATACCCAGAATGGCCTCCTTTCCCAGTCTCCTATTTATTACAAATGTGAAAGGGCTTATGTGAAAGCAATATGATGGCCCATTGTGTGTGTGTGTGTGTGTGTGTTTGTGTGTGCTTGTGCGTATGCGTGTAGACGTGTGTGTATAGAAGTGTGTGCGTTTGTGTGTGTGTGGGTTATGAGCCGCTTTTTTTGTTTGCTGAGGAGCCAGGGAGGTGTAGGCTACTACTTATTTCTCAGTTCATAACACTGGATTTCCTCTTCTAAACCTTGGGCTTAAAATGACATAGATTTATTGGAAAGTGAGAGAATGTGTAGGTGTTTCTCAATATGCGTACTACGGTACTCCATCATCTCCTAGCTCCTTGTGCATTCACCGAGGATGTTCTCTTAAATACGCTCTTGTGAGGACTAGAGCGTGAAGAACGGATAAAACAATACATTTGAGAAGCACTCGCACTCCCCCTACTGTATTACCTCACGCTACCCCTCTATTTACTGAATGTTCTTTTAGCTAGGACAATTGCAACAATAGAGGAAACAAGGTATACATTTTACTTCATAACTATCAGCTAGCTACAGTATATGTGAATCGTAATCATCTAGCTAACCAGATAGTTTAACAGACAAAATTATTTAAGACTAATGTTTTGCAAGGTAGATGTCAATTGTTTGTGGGTAACTAGCTAGCGAACAATTCTTTGTGGCTTTATCAAATCAAATATTTTTGGTCACATACACATGGTTAGCAGATGTTAATGCGAGTGTAGCGAAATGCTTGTGCTTCTAGTTCCGACAGTGCAGTAATATCTAACAAGTAATCTAACAAATTCACAACGACTACCTTATACACACAAATGTAAAGGGACGAATAAGAATATGTACATATAAAGATATGGATGAGCGATGGCCGTGCGGCATAGGCAATAGATGGTATAGGATACAGTATATACATATGCGATGAGTAATGTAGGATATGTAGACATTATTAAAGTGGCGTTATTTAAAGTGACGAGTGATACCTTTACTAAATCCATTTATTAAATGTGTTAAAGTGGCAAGAGATGAGTCTGTATGTTGGCAGCAGCCACTCTATGTTAGTGATAGCTGTTTAACAGTCTGAAGCCGTTTTTCAGTCTCTTGGTCCCAGCTTTGATGCACCTGTACTGACCTCGCCTTCTGGATGATAGCGGGGTGAACAGGCAGTGGCTCGGGTGGTTGTTGTCCATTATCTTTTTGGCCTTCCTGTGACATCGGGTGCTGTAGGTGTCCTGGAGGGCAGGAAGTTTTCCCCGGTGATGCGTTGTGCAGACCGCACAACCCTCTGGAGAGCCTCGCAGTTGTGGGCGGAGCAGTTGCCTTACCAGGTGGTGATACAGCCCGACAGGATGCTGTTGATTGTGCATCTGTAACATATGTAACATCTGTAATCAGTTTGTGAGTGTTTTTGGTGATAAGCCAAATTTCTTCAGCCTCCTGAGGATGAAGAGGTGCTGTTGCTCCTTCTTCACCACTCTGTCTGTGTGGGTGGACCATTTCAGTTTGTCCATGATGTGTACGCAGAGGAACTTAAAACTTTCCACCTTCTCCACTACTGTCCCGTCGATGTGGAGGAGGGGATGCTCCCTCTGCTGTTTCCTGAAGTACACGATCATCTCCTTTGTTTTGTTGACGTTGAGTGAGAGGTTATTTTCCTGACACCACACTCCGAGGGGCCTCACCTCCTCCCTGTAGGCAGTCTCGTAGTTGTTGGTAATCGAACCTACCACTGTGGTGTTGTCTGCAAACTTGAGGATTGAGTTGGAGGCGTGCATTGGAGGCGACCACGCAGTCATGGGTGAACAGGGAGTACAGGAGAGGGCTGAGAACGCACCCTTGTGGAGCCCCAGTGTTGAAGATCAGCGGGGTGGAGAAGTTGTTTCCTACCCACACCACCTGGGGGCGACCCGTCAGAAAGTCCAGGACCCAGTTGCACAGGCCGGGGCCGAGACCCAGGGTCTCGAGCTTAATGACGAGTTTGGAGGGTTCTATGGTGTTAAATGCTGAGCTGTAGTCAATGAACAGCATTCTTACAAAGGTATTCCTCTTGTCCAGATGGGATAGGGCAGTGTGCAGTGTGATGGTGATTGCATCGTCAGTGGACCTATTGTGGCGGTAAGAAAATTGGAGTGGGTCTAGGGTTTCAGGTAAGGTGGAGGTGATATGATCTTTGACTAGTCTCTCAAGGCACTTAATGATGACAGAAGTGAGTGCTACAGGGAGATAGTAATTTAGCTCAGTTACTTTAGCTTTCTTGGAAACAGGAACAATGGTGGCCATCTTGAAGCATATGGGCACAGCAGATAGGAATAGGGATTGATTGAAAATGTCTGTAAACACACCAGCCAGCTGATCTGCGCATGCTCTGAGGACGCGGCTAGGGATGCCGTCTGGGCCGGCAGCCTTGCGAGGGTTAACACGTTTAAATGTTTTACTCACGTTGGCCACGGTGAAGGAGAGCCCACAGGCTTTGGTAGCTGCCATGTCAGTGGCACTGTATTGTCCTCAAAGCGGGCAAAGAAGTTGTTTAATTTGTCTGGGAGCAAGACATCGATGTCCGCGACGGGGCTGGTTTTCTTTTTGTAATCCGTGATTGACTGTAGACCCTACCACATACGTCTTGTGTTTGAGCCGTTGAATTGCGACTCTACTTTGTCTCTATACTGATGCTTTGCTATTTTTATTGCCTTGCGGAGGAAATAGCTACACTGTTTGTATTCGGTCATTCGGTTTCCAATCGCCTTGCCATGATTAAAAACGGTGGTTCGTGCTTTCAGTTTTGCGCGAATGCTGCCATCAATCCACGGTTTCTGGTTAAGGAAGGTTTTAATAGTCACCGTGGGTACAACGTCACCGATGCACTTGCTAATAAACTCGCTCACAGAGTCAGCGTATACATCAGTGTTATTGTCTGAGGCTACCCGGAACATATCCCAGTCCACGTGATCGAAGCAATCTTGGATAGACCTGAGCACGGGTGTTTCCTGTTTTAGTTTCTGTCTATAGGCTGGGAGCAACAAAATGGAGTCATGGTCAAATTTGCTTAACCTCTCTGGGATCGTGGGACGCTTGCCAGATTCAAAAAGAAATCTATAAAATCAAACTTTATTAAATTACACATATAAGATATCAAATTAAAGCTACACTCGTTGTGAATCCAGCCAACATGTCAGATTTCAAAAAGGCTTTTCGGCGAAAGCATAAGATGCTATTATCTGATGATAGCACAATGTCAACAAAGAGAGTGTAGCATATTTCAACCATGCCGGCGCTACTCAAAACGCAGAAATAAAATATAAAACATGCATTACCTTTGACGAGATTCTTTTGTTGGCACTCCAATATGTCCCATAAACATCACAAATGGTCCTTTAGTTCGATTAATTCCGTCCATATATATCCAAATTGTCCATTTATTTGGCGCCGTTGTACCAGGAAAAACAGCCTTCAATTTGCGCAAAATCACGACAAAATATCTAAAAAATTACCTCTAAACTTTGCCAAAACATTTCAAAGTACTTTTGTAATACAACTTAAGGTATTTGTAAACGTTAATAATCGATCAAATTGAAGACGGGTCAATCTGTTTTCAATACAGGATATCAACAAACTCACGGTACTTTTCAAGGGCCTGTTGCACAAAACTAGGATAAGGGATTAAGCCAGGATATCTTGGTGATCCTGGCTCAATTGATCCGTAATCCGGTTGCACTAAAGATGGATAGGGGGCAGGAGGATATGTTATGGTATAAATTACCATGGAGATTTATTCTGTGGAGCTAGCCTGCTCCAGACCAGGCTAAATTCCAGGATCTATTTAATCTCATCCCTAATGTCAGTCAGCAGTCACCACAAATGGAAACCAATAGTTATTTCACTGCTCACTATACATTGTTATCACATATAACTAGACCCACTGTTATTATTTAAACGTTTGTGATCATTAATTTCAATGATTTTGGATAAAAAATGATTTTTAGATGATGTTGCTATCATTAGATAATTTACAGTTTCCCATAGACTATAAGGCTATATATAAAATGATAGAATATTAGGGCCACAGAGGGGAAAAAAACACAAGTCATAATATTGTAACCAGTTGTTTTAAAGGAGGACAGTTGTTAAAATGACAGATGTGGGGCATTTCGTGAAATTGTACTTCAGTATGGTTTCATAAACAAAGACATGCTGATGTGCCAGAATATTAAGTATCACATTGTCATAAGTATCAAAACAATATGTAGCTTTTCTGCAGAAAGAACCAGCCTCATAAATTTATGACTTTATCCTTTTTCTTCAGTGTGGCCCTAGTACTCTGTCATATAAACAAATACACATTCCATATGAATATAAAAACACAATGTGTAACATTATGTTCCTTTATTGAATAAGGACAAAACAAAGCAGGTAAACCATCAGCTCCTTTCGAAACTGAAGTCACAGTGACTCTACAAGATGGAAAGCACAGAATCCAAGCATATTATACAAAATGATACATACACATTCAAAGGTCTGTATATAACACACCCTGCATGTCTGCACACTAAAATAAATGCAGGACAAATCCATACACATCAACTGAACAGACAAATGAATGGATGCAGTAGCCTCCCTGCAGCCTTGTATTACACACAGTATACCGCACAAACATCATAAGAGGCCAAATTCGTCAAAAAACGAACCCAAAAAAACCCAAATTCCTCTGCCACCGCAGGACATATTTAACCAAAATTGAAAGCACACATACTAACTAAAATAATTCAACACATATTGGTCCCTCAGCAGCCGACCACTGTCGTCATCAGGGAAGATTGCCGGATTGTCCCAGTCCATGGCTGGTGGCACTCTGGGGGCCCTCTCCTTCCTCAGGCAGGCCACATTGTGGAGGACAGCACAAGCCACAGTAATATCACATGCCCTAACAGGGCTGACCCTTACTTTGTGAAGGCAGTGAAAGCGTGCCTTCAGGAGGCCAAAGGTCATTTCAACTCTGGCCCTGGTCCTGGCATGGGCATGGTTGTAGGCCTGCTGTGCTTCCTGGGGGTCTGTGAAAGGTGTCAGGAGAAAAGGCTGGCAGCCATACCCCCTGTCTCCCAGCAACACACCAGAGAATTCACCTGTCAACACAAAATCTCATCATTACTACCTCATAAACACAGTGATATTCTTGACACAGCCATGATGGTTATAAATAGGGGTTGTGTGGCTTACCTTGTGATAGGCACTGATAGATTTCAGAGGCCCGAAAGATTCTGGAGTCATGGACTGAGCCAGGCCATTTTGCCACAACATTGCTGATCACACAGTCAGCATTGCAGACCATCTGAAATCATAAGATGAGGAATATTACACCAATCAATGCACATCACTGGCAATGCAGAGTGTTCGTCAATGGACAATATCAAAACGTTATGTTCACCTGAACATTAATGCTGTGAAAGGATTTCCTATTCACAAAATCGGCCTCATGGGCACCTGAGGGGGCTTTTATCCTTATGTGTGTGCAGTCCACTGCACCAATGACATTGGGGAAACCTGTCACACAAAGTAATGAGTATCCTACTATGTGTTAACAGTTGTCCTGTAATTTGTAGATCCTCTTACCTGCAATCCTATAGAACTCCTCTTTGATGTCACAGAGTCTTCTGTGGCCAGGGAAGGAGATGAAGACATCTGCTAATGCTTTGATAGCCAGACACACACTCCTTATTGTGCGGCAAATTGTGGCCTTGTTCAGCTGTTCTGCATCCCCCACTGAGTACAGGAAGGCTCCACTAGCAAAAAAGCGCAAGGCCACACAAACCATTTGCTCCACACTCAGTGCATGGCTCCGTGCAGTGCGGTGCTTAATCCTGGGACCCAGTAGTCTGCATAGATACCTGATGCCATCTGCAGAAAACCTGTATCTTTCATATAGATGGTCATCAGGGAAGGCCAGTGGGTCCAACCGGTCCCTGAAGACCCTTTCTCGCCTGAAGGCTCTCCTCAGCACAAGTGCTTCTTCATCCACCACATCTCGCACGAATGGGCATGCCATTGTCAGAGCAGAAAGGAACACACAATTTTGGGCCTTCATATAGGCTAGTGGCCACACCTGGTGCTGGGGGGGTGGGCAAAAGAGGGCGATGCCTTATAACGATGACTTGGTTGTACTGATTGCTGGGAAAATAAAAAAAAACCTTAGAAAGATGCCACCGTCCTGTGTGCTCACAATAAGAGCTCATATGTCATGGCTCACTTGACTTTACGAGAATATACCTAATTTTTATTTTGAGCTGTGTCATCTTCTTGGAGCTGGGGGAGGAAAGAAAAATAATGATTAATACATTTGTGTTACAGTTAGCATACAGTGTACATTGAAGGCATATCTCACCTCCCTCTCAAGTTTTTTTATTTCAAGGTCCAGTTTCCTAATTGTCCTCTTTTTTATTTCGGACTCCAGTGCAAGATTTTCCATCTTTTTCTTCTTGTACTGAATGTCTATGTCTGCCAGTTCTATTTGGCGCCGGAGGTGGTTGCCATACAACTTTCTGATAGCTTGTGAGCTCTGTGAACACAATACAATTAGCGCAGCTGGAATTTGGCAGGATGTGGTGTCCTTTTATTAATACGCACTATGTTGCCAGGCTGGTTTTCCCACTGTATAGCATCTGGGTCCTGTAAAAGAAATTAGATTTTTTGATTTTGATGAGGACTCCTCACCATTGTAGAGTAAATAGTACTTTCACAGTCTTAACATGATACCTCATGCCTTCTGGAATCCAGAGAGATGGTCTCCTCCTCATCATCGTCTCCATCATGTGCTGTTGCTGCTGCACTGGGGCCTTCACCCTATCACATTTAATCGGATTCATATTGAAGCTAGTAGACAAGACATGCCAGGCCTACAGTATGCCTTTGATGGAGTACTCACTGGATCAGCATCGTCTGGTGCTTGTGCTGGTGGCTCTAACAGGAACCCAGTGCTGCCAGACACTGCAAGGCAATAGGTAAACCAAAGTCAGACAGTCCAAATTGATTCAATATGAATGTGGTTGTATCCCATGTAGAGATGGAAGGACATACCTTGAATGAAGCGGGTGGCATCTTGGGAGGAACCTATGCTCGTCTCTTTCCCCCCAGGGATCCCCTCTAAGACGGGCCTGCCTTTATTTAGCTCCAAGGCCATGTCCTCTGCTGGGGTAAGGTCAGCCTTTGGTGACCCACCACCCGTGCCTTGTCTGTGGGTATTCTTTTTCACTGCTAAAACAGTACAGACAATGTGTGAGCAGGCACCTTCTGGGTACAATATATGCTTGTGCTTTGTTAAATATTAGTCAGGGACCATACCATTCTGCAGAATGTTCTTGTATTTGATTTTGACCTGCTGCCATGTCCGTTTTGGCCCGTTCATGTTTAATCTACACACACACACACACACACACATTTAATGGAGTCACACTGCAAAAAATTACTTGGTATTTTTGTCTTGTTTTCAGTAAAAATATCAAAAAATTGATCATAGCTTTATACAGTGTGATGGAGTTACTTTACACAATTTCACTCATATCTGCAGTGCATTTCAATTAAAAATTTAACCGTTTCATAATTACAGTACAACTGCATTTTTGGAGATGTGAATTAAATATTTGAATTGTAATTGTGATGTTTCAGCGGAGCGGTGAGTGTGTAATTGTGCACTACTTACGCATTCAGGCGGTCTGCAATACTTTGCCACGCTTTTTCTCTTTGCTTTATCACTGTGGCGGTGTTGCCTTTCTTCTTAATTATATCTTTTACCTCCTCGTATGCCTCCATGAGGATTTGTGCTTCCGACGGGGAAAAGTACGCGGCTCTAGTTGCCATGGTAAATCAGTTAATCTGTGATCTGTGGCGGGGTCTATTTGAGTGAGCCGTGAGCGCGCACCTATCCAGGATTGGTTTCACCTGGCTTAATGAATCCGTGTCTGCTCATCCTGGCTTGGTCTTTGTGCAACCAATTAAGCCTGGACGCACATGTTTTGGCTTCATTGAGCTCAGCTGAGTCATTTATCCCGGATGTCTTAATTCTACTTTTGTGCAACAGGCCCCAAGTCTTGCTCAACTCTCAAACATAAACACACGACGTCACTCCACTTCCGGGTCAATATCTTTCTCATTTTACTAATGAAAAACCTTAAACTTTTTCCATACAATGGCGACATCCAGTGGAAGCAGTAGAAACTGCGTGGAGAGTGATTAGAATTCTGGTTTGCCCATGAATACCCATTGAACATACAGGAACTTAACAATAAAAAAGTTAGTCCTCAGGGTTTTGACTGCTATATAAGTTCTGTTATACTTACAGATATGATTCAAACAGTTTTAGAAACTTCGGAGTGTTTTCTATCCAAATCTACTAATGATATGCATATCTTATATTCTGGGGATGAGTAGCACGAAGTTGAAATTGCGCACGCTATTTTTCCCTAAGTGAAAACTCTGCACCCTATCCTCAAGAAGTTTTAAGGGAGGGAGGGGGAGGGCGTTGTATGCATCACGGAAGTTAGAGTAGCAATGGTCGAGAATGCTACCAGCCCGTGTTGCACATTCGATATGCTGATAGAATTTAGAAAGCCTTGTTCTCAGATTAGCTTTGTTAAAATCCCCAGCTACAATAAATGCAGCCTCAGGATGTATGGTTTCCAGTGTACATAGAGTCCAGTGAAGTTCTTTCAGGGCCATCGCGGTATCTGCTTGGAGGGGGGGATACACACAGCTGTGACTGTAGTCAATAGGGCTAACTATTGTAGTCAAGCAACATATTTCTGTGCATACTTTCCGTTGAAGCTGGCATCGATGCATGCTTCAAAATATGTACAAACAGAGTATGCATTAGAGAAGTGCCCTCCGTGCTCCGTTTCTCATACTTTGATTTGGACTCTCCGACCCTCCCGTACTCCAATTTGTGTGCCCGGAGCACAGTAGTATGCATTTTGAGAACACCCTGTGTGTGTCTCTAGATGTGTGGGTGTGTATGCTTTTTGCGTTTTTTTTTTACCTTGTCTATTATTCTGAACAAAAATATAAACTCAACATCAACAATTTCAATGATTTTACTGAGTTACAGTCCAGGAAATCTGACAATTTATATCAATTCATTACATAACTTCCTTTCACATAACTGGGAATACAGATATGCATCTGTTGGTCACAGATACCTTTATAAAAAAGTAGAAGTGTGAATCAGAAAATCATACAGTATCTGGTGTGACCACTATTTGTTCTGACAAACACAAACTCAACATTAGGGACACTGTTGTTTGATTAGGAATATTCAGAGGTGTGTGTGAACCTGTGTGAGGGAGTGTGTGACCTGGAATTAGTAGGTTTATTGTAAGCAATCTAATAACAGAAGAGTGCTTTTACAGAGACACCAATGTTACTATTGTAGGGTCGATAGGCCCCACAATAGTATGGTACTGGTTGAAGCTCAGTGTTAAATTAAAATCTCTCTACCATCATATCTAAGCCAATATGACACCAATCTCAGTGATAATTCACAAATTAACTTGATTGGTGGTACACAACACACTCCACCTCTTGTCATGAGCCGTCCGGCCGTTACCGAGAATCACATATCAGATTGATAAACAGGGTCGTTAGCAATTGAGTTTTCGCCTACCACAGTAGGTTGGCGGCACCTTAAATGGGGAGGACGGCGTCATGGTAATGGCTGGAGCGTAATGGTATCAATCACATGGTTTGATACCATTCCATTTGCTCCGTTACAGCCATTATTATGAACCGTCCTCCCCTCAGCAGCCTAGCTGGCGCTTACCTAGCTCAAATTCTAGATGATGGATTAAAATGAGACTATAGCATCCAATGGATTTAAAAAATGTCGGATTGACAACGTTGTTAGGCGCAACAATATTTATCGCTCTGGCGTGCTCATTTCCCTCCATTAACTTCTTATGGCTGCAATCCCGTTAACGGGATCGATATGACAACAGCCAGTGAAAGTGCAGGGCGCCAAATTCAAACAACAGAAATCTCATAATTAAAATTCCTCAAACATACATGTATCTTATACCATTTTAAAGGTAATCTTGTTGTTAATCCCACCAAAGTGTCCGATTTCAAATAGGCTTTTCAGCGAAAGCACCACAAACGATTATGTTAGGTCACCACCAACTCACAGAAAAATTCAGCCATTTTTCCAGCCAAAGAGAGGAGTCACAAAAAGCGGAAATAGAGATAAAATGAATCACTAACCTTTGATGATCTTCATCAGATGACACTCATGGGACTTCACGTTACACAATACATATATGTCTTGGTCGATTAAGTTCATATTTATATCCAAAAACCTCAGTTTACATTGGCGCCATGTTCAGAAATGCCTCCAAAATATCCGGAGAAATTGCAGAGAGCCACGTCAAATAACATAAATACTCATCATAAACTTTGATGAAAGATACATGTTTTACAAAGAATTAAAGATACTCTTGTTCTTAATGCAACCGCTGTGTCAGATTTCAAAAAGCTTTACAGCAAAACACAATATTCAATCATCTGAAAACAGCGTTCAGCCACAAAAGCAAGCCATACAGTTACCCGCCAAATTGTGCAGTCAACAAAACTCATAAAAAGCATTATAAATCTTCACTTACCTTTGCTGATCTTCGTCAGAATGCACTCCCAGGACTCCCACTTCCACAAGAAATGTTTGTTTTGTTCGGTAATGTCAATTTTTTATGTCCAAATAGCTATTTTTGTAGCGTGTTTGGTAAACAAATCCAACGTCAGGAAGTGTGTTCACTAAAACCTGACGAAATGTCCAAAAGTTCCGTAACAATTAGTAGAAACATGTCAAACGATGTATTGAATCAATCTTTAGAATGTTTTTAACATAAATCTTGAATAACGTTCCAACCGGAGAATTACATTGACTTCAGATGAGCGATGGAACAGAGCTCCCTCTCATGTGAACGTGCATGGTCAAAGAATGGTCAAGTCATGGCTAATTCCCCTCTCATTCGTTCCCCCTTCACAGTAGAGGCATCAGGCAGGGTTCTACAGACTGTTGACATCTAGTGGAAGCCGTAGGAAGTGCTATCTAGCTAAATGCTAGCTTGCTAGCTAACTAACATGCAAAGAATGGTAGCTAGCTATATTTGTTTATGGAAGATTTGTTACACCAATAACTTTCAGCCATTAGCTAGTTAGCTAGCTAGCTAGAGCCAGACAACAGCTGACCTTGACACAGAAGCTAACTAACAATAGCTAGCTCCCGTCCAAATTCCAGTCCTACATTTTTCCACAAAACATAGCTAGCTAGCAAGATACATCAGTTCAAAACCAACACCAAACTTTGGGCAAATTGTCACGCTTCTACCTTACAATGCATGCAATGTAATGAGCTTTTGCAACATTAGCTATGGTAAGAGCTAGCCATATTTCACTGTCAGAAAGGAAACAACTCAAACTGTAGCTGAGAAAACAAATGCACATGTAAAAAGCATGCATGTTTGCTAGAATCAGAAAAACTCACCAGTTTCGAACACCGGTCTTCTTGACATTTTCATCCAAATACAGTATGTGTTGATTGTCAGTGCCAAACTCACAACTCTGCTATTTGACCGTCTTGATTGTATTTACAGCTCCAATCTGGATGCTGGACTAGCCCATGTGTTGGATATTTATTTGTCAACAACTCTGCCGTGCACATCCATTCCAGTGGCTCGGCGCTAGGGGTGGGATAGGGGGGAGGGGGCTAATGCCAAACCAAACCCGGATTATATAAATGTATAGGATGCATAACTCTGCAATGCATTAGGCTAGAAACAAGCTGTAAAAGACACAACATTAGGCTAGTAACAAGCTGTAAAAGACACAAGTTTCAAGTTACTTGTGTTCCCACAAATCTGAACCAATAAGCAAAATGATGTATTTTCCAGACGATGGAAATAAATATTTTACGGACGTTGAAATCAGGTAAATTTTCGATTCTGAATAAATGTTAAATACTTTCTGCACTTTTTTTACTGTACTGTAATGTACTGCGCTCTACTGCCATGGTTCTCAAACCTCTCCTCAAGGACCCCCGTACATTTGGCAATTTTGCTGTAGCTCTGAACTAGCTATTCAAGAGCTTGGGGATTAGTTGACAAATTGAATCAGGTGTGCTAGCTCTGGAATAGATAAATTACATGGAATGGCCTGGGGTCCCCATGGAGAGGTTTGAGAACCGCTACTCTACTGTACTGTACTGTCCTGTGCTGTCCAAACTTGTGAAACATAGATGTCTAATATTGGTTCAGATTTGTTCCAGTCTGGACTGGACCAAATCTGAACCAAACAAACATGTCTATGTTTCGAAAATGCTCTCCTAACCTGCTACGAAAGTAACTTGTATCGAAGTGGCGTGTTTTTAGGGAATCACGTCCGTGGACGTTGAAATCAAGGCTGGTCCGGACTGCACTAAAAAAAATACAAAAGACATTGGCGTAGGTCCCCTTAGTCGGAAGTAGCCATCAACAAGGGGGATCTGGGGGGACTCTCTTTCCAACTGCTCACTCAAATGCTCACTCAACTTATTTAGTACTTTGAGAGTCAAAGGAGCTGGTATGTGCTTAATGAAAAGCAGCTGTTGATATTCACCCCCCTCCCCTCTTTAAAGGGAGAAGCCATATGTTTTGTGATGGAACTTTGCGATGGAACTTAAGCTTATGAGTGTTTTAACGATGCATCGTATCTATAACAGCCGTAGAACTCACATGCGTTTCCTAAAACACCACGTAGGGAGAACTTTTAATAAGTGCGTCGTTAGAGCATGTGTCGATACTAATAGGATTGAAAGAAAGACAGCGCTGCTCTCGGATCAGCATTCTCCATTCAAATATTACCTTAACATTAGATACTGAGGACGGATCAGTTCCTAGAAAGAAATGATCACCGATGGCTGCAAATTTGAGGCGGCTTATTTGAATGCTTAAGCTATGGCAGGGTTTCCCAAACTCGGTCCTCGGGACCCCAAGGGGCGCAGGTTTTGGTTTTTGCCCTAGCACTACACTGGACAATACATTTTGTGAGACAAAACAAGTAGGCATTGGTCTGAAGCTGAAAAATAAAGGAAATTAACTAGCACCACAATGCCTATTCCACCCATGCTCTACCAAGGTTTTCTAGCACACAGGTTTGAACTACTCCAGTAGCTATGTTGGTCTATTGTACTTCAAACAGTGTGTATGCAGGTTGCTTAGGATTATAACTTAAACAGCCCAATTCATACTCTTCAAAGGAATAATGGACTTTACAGTGCCCTGCTATTAAAATAATATATATATACAGTATATATATAATATCAGCACAGCAATTGATAAAACAGGACTATTTTTGCAAAACAAGTGTTTCTGAGCTTATGTCAATATTACACAGGTAAGCTAACAGTTACAGAAATCAGGAAGGAAGATAGACTCTATAGACCTTTACATTTGAGTGACTGTGTCCAACACACTGTTGTTATGTTGGGCACCTACTGACCAAAAAAAAGATGCTATGAAATATATATCTGTGACTCACAACCTGGATTCGGTCTTATGTAGCAAAATTTGAAAGGGTCTTTTTTACATTAAATAAAGTAGAGACTCAGAGCTACAAAATGGTATATCATACACTGCATTTGAGGAACAATGGGAAAGTAACTCTGCTTTGAAAGTTGATCAACTTGTAAACTCACTTTTGAGAAAATATCCTTTGAATATTTTGCTATCTAGTGAAGAGATCTTCTTTGTCTTCACCCGTTCAGTATTGTTCACACCCTCACCCTAAGCTTTAGCCCCAACCATCTCGTTTCGCTCTCGAAGCGCACACTTAACGCTCTGGCCGATAATTTGTTTACCTCTGGATAGCATGAAAACAGCCTAAACTGCTCTGCTGGCAACAATTTCATGACGCTTTTTTGCAGACGTTTACTGACACCGGCCATATTCAACGGGTGTTGTACACACGTCACTTAACATTAGCTAACGAGCCAGCCAGCCAACCTTAGCTAGTTAAACAATGAACAGTGCCAACAATGCCACAGGTAGGCTGGACAATAGAACAAGTCAAAATTCACCCAAGGCTGAAAAACAGCATTAGAACGTTGGCTAAGCTGGAACACTAGCACGAGCCCATAGCAAATGAATGGAATCAAACGTTCGCAGAGCCTGTTTTGACTGGAGTGATGCTTAGAATTCCATTTCACCTAAATGGCACAAAAAATGTATCCTTTTTATTTTACTACTACAATCTGTTCGTTGGACAAAACTGATAAAAAACGACTTGTGTAGAAAGTAAACATCTGCACCTCCATGGTGTCAACTGCGCTTATGTCTGCGTAATGAGAAAGTAAGGAAAAATAAAAAACTATTTCTGGTCTAGTGATCGATGACAAACAAGCTCACTGACCAGACTTACATAATTACAAAGAGGAGATTCTCCTGAATAAAATGGTGCCTGACTTGAAAAAATCGAAATATACACTGTGAGATATTGGCGAAATAGACTGGCATGCCTCGCCATAGGAAAACAATGGGGGGAGCTCAGCGTTCCAAGGGCAAAAAGTATTTTGGGGCTAGCATTTGATGACAACCGAGCTCGCTGCCCAGACTTACATAATTAGAAAGAGGAGATTCGCATGATTAAAATGGCGTCCGACTTGAAGAAATCTAAGCATACACATTGTGAGATATATGGCGAAATAGACAGACATGCCTATATTTCCCCTACAGGAATCAATGGGACGACCTCAGAGTTCCATGAGTAATTTTTTGTTTTTGCTTACATTTTAACTATAGACAACGTGAGCAGGTCTCATGGCCAACAATAGCGAAGAAGGCATTGTGACGTAGAACAATAAGCTGGGAATAGAACGTTCGGAAGGCGAGTTGGTGCCACGGTGCTCAATAGAACTAACAGAAGCTGGCAGGGTGAAAAATGCCCTAAAATAAGGCCTGTTTTTTAGTGATTACTTCAAAACAATGGCAAGCAGCTGGGACATATGGTCATATTATGAAACTGGGCTCCACGGCTTATGCAATGAACTAGTTTTTATCAGAAAAAAGCTTTGTTAAAAATGTCATGTGTCCAGCCTAACACAGTGCTGGGAGCAAACCAACCATGTTCAATGTTAGCTAACTAGAACAGCAAACAGCTCTGGGAAACGAATGATAACATCAGCTAAGGAACCAGCCAGCTAACATTAGCTAGCTAACAGTACAGTTTAGCTTGAAATGAAACCACTTTCTGTCAAAATGAGAAAACGTGTAATATCTGAAAATGTAGCTAGCTAACGCTAGACTATCTTACCTGTATACATCATCGTGCATGGACGCATCTCCCTGTCAGGACTCCATGCCACAGTTGCCCTTAGTTTTAAGATGTAATCCGGAGACAGGTCTTTCCTCCATCTCTTTAGCGATCATACTCTAATTCCACTGATTTCAAAACTTGATCCTCCAGAAAGTGGAGAGCCATGCAGCTCCATTACACAATACATTTCTTTAAAGGCAGCGTTCGACAGGATTACCAACACAGACTGACGAGCTACTCTGGCAGCCAATCCGAACTCCTCGCCTCGTAATTTAACAATTTATTCATATTTACAGATGGCATACAAGTTTGTTATTAAGGCACATGAAAGTTCACATGTTCAAGAAGGCATTTCTGCCAAACAACACATTTTAATCACATTTTTTTTTTAAAGTTCAAACTGCTCTCCTGTGAAGTCGTGACTTGCGACATACACCTAGTTTCCTGAATCGGGTCACATTTTTCCTCAATGACGTATTGCTAAAATAAAGGTTTAAGAAAACAGGCAGGCACCACATTACTACAAGACAAAATAGCTTGCTCAATCAAGCATTATGGTCTTGTAAATATAAAAGCAAAGCTTGCTTTCATATCATTTTAAAAAACTTGAAAAGGTAGTGGAATGGGATTAGTGTGGTGTGTGAAGAATATAATACTTTTACTTATATGTGGTACAAATCACATTATTGTCCCTTACAAAAGAATTGCAGTCAGATTGCAGTATACTATAGTATAACTGTAGTTAGAGTGCAGTATAACTGCAGTATGCAGCAAACCACAATACGTTTTTTTACTGCAGTAATTTTGCAGTGTATCTGCAGTTACAGTGCAGTAAAACTGCAGTTCAAATCCAAATAATTCTGCAATTACTGCGTCCAAAATACCACAGTCGACTGCAGTCAATGCACTTTTACTGCAGTTTCAAAACTGCAATCTTTTTTCGTAAGGGGTGGGAGTGCCTCCTCTAAGACTATGAATTGGGCTGTTGGAGAAGGTTTGAATCCTAAGCAACCTGCATACACATTGTTTGAAGTACAATAGACCAACATAACTACTGTAGTAGGTCAAAGCTGTGTGCTGGAAAAACTTGGTAGAGCATGGGTGGAGTAGGCTTTGTGGTGCTTATGTGAATTTCCTTTCTTTTCGGCTTCAGACCAATGCCTACTTCTCACTTAAAATGTATTGTTTTGTTTTTACACTGAATGAAAATATAAACGCAACATGTAAAGTGTTGGTCCCATGTCTCATGAACTGAAATACAAAATCCCAGAAATGTTCCATACTCACAAAAAGCTTTTTTCTCTCAAATTTTGGATAATTTCTGTCTGTACTAAAGCTGTTTTGTGGGTAAAAACTCATTCTGATTGGCTGGGCCTGGCTCCCCAGTGGGTGGCTCCCATGGCTGCACCCATGCCCAGTCATGTGAAATCCATAGATTAGGGCCTAATTTATTTATTTCAATTGACTGATTTCCTTATATGAACTGTAACTCAGTAAATCTTTGAAATTGTTACATGTTGCGTTTATATTTTTGTTCAGTTTAATATGATATGTTATTATGACCTATCCAGGGTATTAAAAAATAGATATAAACTGTGTGTTTATCTGTTAGGTAGAGTTCCCTCTCAATGAACAGTTTAGTGGGCTAGACTTGTAGCCTCCCCAGCTGAACTGAAAAGTTTAATGCGGTACCATTTCCATAAACACACTGTAAGAGCTTATGGAGAAAGAAACCCAAAACGCTCTTAAATACCAACAATACAGTCCACAAACAATACACTTTTACACAACTTTACGTTAGCGTGCTTGATACATCAAAAGCATGAGATTTTTTTACCTGAATAAAGTGGGTTGTGAAAGTATTCACCCCTCTTGGAATTTGTCCTATTTTGTTGCCTTACAACCTGGAATTGAAATAGATTTTTGGGGGTTTGTATCATTTGATTTACACAACATGCCTGCCACTTTGAAAATACAAAATATTTTTTATTGTGAGACAAACAAGAAATAAGACAAAAAACTGAAACTTGAGCGTGCATAACTATTCACCCCCCCAAAGTCAATACTTTGTAGAGCCACCTTTTGCAGCAATTACAGCTGCAAGTCTCTTGGGGTATGTCTCTATAAGCTTGGCACATCTAGCCACTGGGATGTTTGCTCATTCTTCAAGGTAAAACTGTTCCAGCTCATTCAAGTTGGATGGATTCCGCTGGTGTACAGCAATCTTTAAGTCAGACCACAGATTCTCAATTGGATTGAAGTCTGGGCTTTGACTAGGCCATTCCAAGACATTTAAATGTTTCCCCTTAAACCATTCGAGTATTGCTTTAGCAGTATGCTTAGGGTCATTGTCCTGCTGGAAGGTGAACCTCCGTCCCAGTCTCAAATCTCTGGAAGACTGAAACAGGTTTCCCCTCAATAATCTCCCTATATTTAGTGCCATCCATCATTCCTTTAATTCTGACCAGTTTCCAGTCCCTGCCGATGAAAAACATCCCAACAGCATGATGCTGCCACCACCATGCTTCACTGCGGCAATGGCGTTTTCAGGGTGATGAGAGGTGTCGGGTTTCCGCCAGAAATCTTCCTTGACGGCCAAAAATCTCAGTTTTAGTCTCATCTGACCAGAGTTCCATATGTTTGGGGAGTCTCCGACATGCCTTTTGTCGAACACCAAACGTGTTTGCTTATTTTTTTCTTTAAGCAATGGCTTTTTTTCTGGCCACTCTTCCGTAAAGCCCAGCTCTGTGGAGTGTATGGCTTAAAGTGGTCCTATGGACAGATACTCCAATCTTCGCTGTGGAGCTTTGCAGCTCCTTCAGGGTTATCTTTGGTCTCTTTGTTGCCTCTCTGATTAATGTCCTCCTTGCCTGGTCTGTGAGTTTTGGTGGGCGGCCCTCTCTTGGCAGGTTTTTTGAGGTTCCATATTCTTTTTTGGATTTAATGGTGCTCCGTGGGATGTTCAAAGTTTCTGATATTTATTTATAACCCAACCCTGATCTGTACTTCTCCACAACTTTGTCCCTGACCTGTTTGAAGAGCTTCTTGGTCTTCATGGTGCCACTTGCTTGGTGGTGTTGCAGATTCTGGGGCCTTTCAGAACAGGTGTATATATACTGAGATCATGTGACAGATCGTGTGACACTTAGATTGCACACAGGTGGACTTTATTTTACTAATTATGTGACTTCTGAAGGTAATTGGTCGCACCAGATCTTGTTTCGGGGCTCCATAGCAAAGGGGGTGAATACATATGCACGCACCACTTTTCCGTTTTATATTTTTTATAATTTTTGAAACAAATTAGTATTTTTTCCATTTCACTTCACCAATTTAAACTATTTTGTGTATGTCCATTACATTAAATCCGAATAAAAATCAATTTAAATTACATGTTGTAATGCAAGAAAATAGGAAAACCGGCAAGGGTGATGAATACTTTTGCAAGGCACAGTAGTTGATTACGTGCTAATAGCTTGCTAATATGGCACAAGATTAACTAATATTAGCAAACAGTTGGAGCTAGGCTACAGCTAATAACATCATATCGCTAGCAGACTTAAGAACATCAATTACAACACAAATATCCTTTCAGTACACGTTCTAGAGAATTAGAAAGATAGCTGAAACAAGACCATTTTTAAAGACAGTACATGCCTTGTTCTCTTTCCAACTAGGTGCTAAATTTGACGTTGTTTCTTGGGTGCTTGAACAACCTTAACAAAAAGTTATTTTCCTTTTCCTCTCTCGTGCCCATTTCCCATTTACCCTTGGCGTGTAAACCAGAGAAGGCAAAAAAACACCTGCTTTCAAAATAAAAGTCACACTAAACTGTCAAATATACAGTGAGGATAGAAAGCTCATACAAGAAAAATTAAAGTCCAAATATAGAGCAGACATTGTGATCTGAACACTCGTTTTAGGGGTTCATTTACAAGACTTCCTTTCTCTGTGCAACTGGCTTAGTGACGTACACACACACTGTCTCTCGATCGTACACATGCACATTCTTACACAAGCATGTGCTCACACAGCCCTCATCGCCTTCACTCTCTTACTATATCTCTCTCCCATGTGTCTGTCAGATGTTTTGTTGCTGTCGTGTCGCTCCTAAAGATGGGTGGCTGAGCGTGTGTGTGCTCATGTGTGCACATATACAGTACCAGTCAAAAGTTTGGACACACCAACTCATTCAAGTTTTTTATTTATTTTTACTATTTTCTTTATTGTAGAATAATAGTGAAGACATCAAAACTATGAAATAACACATATGGAATCATGTAGTAACCAAAAAACTGTTAAACAAATCAAAATGTATTTTATATTTGAGATTCCTCAAAGTAGCCACCCTTTGCCTTGATGATAACTTTGCACACTCTTGGCATTCTCTCAACCCACTTCATTAGGAATGCTTTTCCAACAGTCTTGAAGGAGTTCCCACATATGCTGAGCACTTGTTGGCTGCTTTTCCTTCACTCCGTGGTCCAACTCATCCCAAACCATCTCAATTGGGTTGAGGTCGGGTGATTGTGGAGGCCAGGTTATCTGATGCAGTACTCCATCACTCTCATCCTTGGTCAAATAGCCCTTACACAGCCTGGAGGTGTGTTGGGTCATTGTTCTGTTGAAAAACAAATGATAGTCCCATTAAGCACAAAACAGATTGGATGGCATATCGCTGCAGAATGCTGTGGAAGCCCTGCTGGTTAAGTGTCCCTTGAATTCTAAATAAATCACAGACGGTGTCACCAGCAAAGCACCATCACACCTCATCCTCTATGCTTCATGGTGGGAACCACACATGCGGAGATCATCTGTTCACCTACTTCACCTACAGACCAAAGGACAGATTTCCACCGGTCTAATGTCCATTGCACGTGTTTCTTTTCCCAAGCAAGACTCTTCTTATTATTGGGGTCCTTTAGTAGAGGTTTCTTTGCAGCATTTCGACCACGAAGGCCTGATTCACACAGTCTCCACTGAACAGTTGATGTTGAGATGTGTCTGTTAGCATTAATTTGGGCAGCAATCTGAGGTGCAGTTAACTCTAATGAATTTACCCTCTGCAGCAGAGGTAACTCTCCTTTCCCGTCGTGGTCATCATGAGAGCCAGTGTCATCATAGCGCTTGATGGTTTTTGCGACTGCACTTGAAGAAACGTTCAAAGTTCTTGAAATTTCCCTATTCACTGACCTTCATGTCTTAAAGTAATGATGGACTGTCATTTCTCTTTGCTTATTTGAGCTGTTCTTGCCATAATATGGACTTGGTCTTTTACCAAATAGGACTATCTTCTGTATACCACCCCCTCCTTGTCACAACACAACTGATTGGCTCAAACGCGTTAAGAAGGAAATACATTTCCACAAATTAACTTTTAACAAGGCACACCTGTTAATTGAAATGCATTCCAGGTGACTACTTCATGAAGCTGGAGAATGCCAAGAGTGTGCAAAGCTGTCAAGAAGGCAAAGGGTGGCTATTTGAAGAATCTCAAATATGAAATATATTTGGATTTGTTTATCACTTTTTTGGTTACTAGTGTAATGTCTTCACTATTATTCTACAATGTAGAAAATAGTAAAATAAAGAAAAACCCTTTAATGAGTAGGTGTGTCCAAACTTTTGGCTTAATGTGTACAGTATGTACTGTATGTGAGTGCTGAGCCAAAGCCGAAGCAAAGAGCTATCCTCACTGGGACTGACTAACCTCAAGAGGCCTCCTTTTAAATATTAATAGCACATCTGCTTAGGACAGCACTTCTTACAACCACACAGAACAGTACTGTACCGGCCATAGGCTTAATTACCATGGTCTGCTGAATGGTGTGTTTGTGTGTGTGTGTGTGTGTGTGTGTGTGTGTGTGTGTGTGTGTGTGTGTGTGTGTGTGTGTGTGTGTGTGTGTGTGTGTGTGTGTGTGTGTGTGTGTGTGTGTGTGTGTGTGTGCGTGTGTGGGGAAGTCCTTTTGCTTTGGTCATCATGTATTATCAGGTCAGGAAAGCGTTAATTTGGGAACTGATTTATCTTGGTGCGCAAATGTGTGTGCCTGAGTGCATGTTTGTGTGTTTGTTTGATTGCACCACCTAAGCTGACGATGAAACAGTAGGGGGAGACTGTAAAGTGGTTCAGTTTAACTGTTCCTATTTTACAAACAAGAAAACGAGGAAACAAAATAGAGTAGAGAAGAGAGAAGGGAGAGGAGAGAAGAGTAGAGTGGAGGAAATATGCACCTGTACCCAGGTACTGTTAATCAACTCCTCATCCTGTCTATGTAAAAACAATCCTGGTGGTTGGTTTGTGCGTGTGTTTGAACTTATCCCCATTATCCTGTGGCATCTCCTGTCTGTATAAAGTGCAGTCAGGGATATGGAACTGCTCTTAGATGAAAGCCTTGACTGGTGCTCCAGGTACACACACATAAATCAATGTCTGCAATCTCCAAGAATAGGACTCCGTAGGTAACTGAGATTTGTGAGGAAATAAAGTAATTTCCGCTCACTGGTTGCTTCCCCCACAAATAATCTTTAATGGAGGTTCTGTTGATGCACACACAATGTTTTAACCAACATGGTGTACTCCCCACCCCTCCCTCCCCCCTCACGGTTGTGTATGTGTGTGTGTTTGTATGTGTGTGTGTGTGTGTGTGTTAGTGTTCATTCTACAGTATCACTCCTTTCTGAGATCCAATTTCCCCCCTCACTTTCACTCTATACCCTATATATACACACCCTGACTCACTTTAACCTGCCATTCTTGGGTGACTCTTCTCTCCATCTCTACCTCCTCTGCATCTTCCCACTCTCCATCTGTCCCTTTCGCTCTTCTCCTCTCTGTTTCCCCTCTGCCACTTTATCTCCCCCTCTTTCTATCTCTCTTTCTCTCACTTCTCCCTTATTTAAGGGTCATGTACATGTAGGTCTTTTCTAATGATGCTCTACATATTTCATTTCACTCTTTGTAAGCCTCTCTTTAATATTTCAGACAGCCCATGATTGATACCTGGGCCAAAAATAGTAACCGTGTCTCCACATGTCAGTAGAGGCCTTTCATCTGGCTACCAGTCCTGAATTCTATTGTTTGTGTGTGTGTGTGTGTGTGTGTGTGTGTGTGTGTGTGTGTGTGTGTGTGTGTGTGTGTGTGTGTGTGTGTGTGTGTGTGTGTGTGTGTGTGTGTGTGTGTGTGTGTGTGTGTGTGTGTGTGTGTGTGTGTGTGTGTGTCTGAACTTTGAGTCTGCAACTGATGGGAATTGGACACGCATTGATTCTGTCTCATACAACATACTTTTTGAATACGACTGGCCTCAAGACACATCTCAAGCCCTTTCTTGCTCTTCTTTATCTTGCTCTCCTCCAATATATCTGTTTTACAATCCTCAGCTACCTCACTGTTTCTTTCTCTCACCCCTTTTCTCACACTTGGCTGTCTTACTCTTCCCTCATCGTCACTCTCCTTCGTCTTGCACTTGCTTTCTCATTCTCCTCTATCGCACATTCCCTCTATCTCCTACTCTTGTCTCCTAAACTCTCTCAAACTTTTACAGTGGAAACTGAGTGTGGACTGGAGAGTGTTAAAGTTCTCAAAGCCTTGTAAAGATCTTTACTAGTCTTTTACAGGCCTCTAACTCACTGCCTACTGTCTCCCAATGTTTTGGGTAAGGTACCCACCGTGGGGTTGAATGCTGGATTGTATTAATGGAATTATGTGCAGTGTAGTGCATTAGGCTGCACTGTAAGCATGAAGTGACATTATCTACTGACTGATAGTGGATTGACCTCTTTAGCTAATGCTGTAACTCAATGTTGTATGAAGTTGTGGGGAACTTTTACCTGGAATATTTCCAGCATAGATGCTGATCAAAGAAACTGTACTTAGCTCAACCACATGTTCTGTATGATAACAGCCAGAAGAGGACTGGCCACCCCTCATAGCCTGGTTCCTCTCTAGGTTTCTTCCTAGGTTCCGGCCTTTCTAGGGAGTTTTTCCTAGCCACCGTGCTTCTACACCTGCATTGCTTGCTGTTTGGGGTTTTAGGCTGGGTTTCTGTACAGCACTTTGTGACATCAGCTGATGTAAGAAAGGCTTTATAAATACATTTGATTGATTGATTGATTGATAACGTTTTCTCAATGAAATACCTAACTAAATTGGTAAGTACCATGAGTTTTGCAATGGCTTTAACTATGTTACGGCCCCTGACCCTCCACTCAAGGAGAAAAATCGGTCCATGGTTGATTTTTCTCCTTGAGTGGACGGTCAGGGGCCGTAACATAGTTATAAACAATTTGTAAACTACAAATTGACCGCAAGAATCCAAAACAGATATAGTATTTGAGAAAAACAGAATAATTTCAAACCTTGATTACATTGGGATACGATCACATATGCATCTCTATTTAAGTGTGGGAAACCTTCGGAAGAGATTTCCTAATTTAAAATCAATTTCAGATAAATCCCTGGTGATTTTACAGTCTTTTATGTCCAACAACGGTAGTTATTAAAAAAAATATATATTTTTGCTCAGAAAACTTAGGGGGACAAATAAAATCACCAGTGGGCTGAATTTGGACGATAGGTTCATCAGTTTAGATGGTTTGGTGTCTGTGTTTGTCAATGTTTGTTTGTTTGTTTGCATCCCTGTACTTTATGCAAATGGCGCCACAGTGGAAATAGCAGTCTAGTCATGTGACCCGCATGTAATGTAACGCTTGTTTTTGATAACTGAAAAGTAAACATGCACCCAGGAGGACCAGACATGCAGGGATGTATCCTAGGTTGAAAGAGGCAGGAGGAAATTGGAGATGGTAATGTATTTTATTTAATTTATTTTATTTGGATCTCTTTTAGTCCCCATTTGGACTAATCTTCCAAGAGTCCTTAAACATTAAAATACAATTTATAATACGAACACATTTCCACATATAACACACTATTACAAACATACTTAATGACCCAATCTAAAATAATATTGATTCTTCATCTACTATAGTCCCACAACATTTCTATGTATTATATTTAAATCGTTTTAAAATAATGTTTAAATGTATATATTGAAAGGTTTCTGGTTTGCTCAGTTAATTTATTCCATTTCTTTATTGCTCTAAATCGAAATGTTCTTTTGCCTATTTCTCTTTTCTGTCTGGATAACACATAGATGGTGGGCAATCTATTCCTAGTATTTACGGAATGTCTGTCTCTTACCAACTGAATACCGTTGTGAATAGAACTTGGCCGTTTTAAATTATGTATATTATGAAATAAAATAAGCATGTTCCTTTCAATTATCTTATCGATTGATGACCAACCAAGAACATTGCGCATGACTGCAACAGAAGAACCATATCTCCACCTTAAAATAATCCTTGCTGCTTTGTTCTGTACATTCTACAGTCTCCTAACTTCAATTGATGATGCATTTCCCCAGACCACAGAACAGTAGTTCACCTGACTCTCAATTAATGCTTGTGTTATTTGCTGAATAATTTTTCCTGGTAAATATTTAGCTATCCTTCTGATTATGCATGCTGTTTTAATATTTTTTTTTTTTTACATAGATTAGTTATTTGAGACGACCTTGATAAGCAGTTGTCTAGCTGCACTCCCAATAGTTTGGTTTCTGGCACTTCTTCAATTTGTACTCCTCCCATACTTAATTGTATCCCATGCTGTTTTGGCCTTTTCCTAGTGGAACAGACCAACATAACTTTGGTTTTCTTGGTGTTTAAAACAAGTTTGTTTTGGCAAACCCACTCCCTAATATTCTCCAAATCTCCTTGTAAAGCTTGTAAACCTGATGAACCAATTGTCTTGCTGCATAAATTGTAGTATCATCTGCAAATATAGTAGCTTGAGTTTCAGCTAAGGCATAGGGAAGGTCGTTGGTATATATTAAATAGAGAAGTGGCCCAAGGCAGCTGCCCTGCAGTATTCCACAGTTTAACACACGAGGGGAAGAAAATGAACCATTGATATAGGTGGACTGTTTCCTGTCAGTTAGATATGACTGTACCCAATTCAATGCTACCTCCTTAAAACCATAATGCATTCATTTTGTCAAAATTATTTCATGATCCACTAAATATAGAGTAGAGCTTAAGTGACTGTTTAATCGGGACTTATCTCATAATGCACTGCCTACTGCCTACTGCCTACTGCCTACTGTGTATTGTGTACTGTGTATTGTGTACTGTGTACTGTGTACTGTGTACTGTGTGTGTGTGTGTGTGTGTGTGTGTGTGTGTGTGTGTGTGTGTGTGTGTGTGTGTGTGTGTGTGTGTGTGTGTGTGTGTGTGTGTGTGTGTGTGTGGTTTCCCGCTCGAACTCAACACGCATGCTCACTTGTTCACACACACACACAAACACACACTCTCTCTCACAGACAGGATCAGGCTCTATGAATGGTTGGGGTTTAGGGGCTCTGTGGTGTGGATTCTGGCTGGTTTCAGGGAGTTGGGCAGCCTAATCCTCCGCTTAGCCTCCAGGACACAGCCTGTCACATAAAATTACCTAGAGGGCCACAGGGCCCTGAGAAACAGTGACTCAGGGACCGAGGGAGGGAGAGAGGGAAAGAGGTGGATGGAGAAAGAGAAGGAAAGGGACAGAGAGATGGACATTTTGGGCTTCCTCTGTCCGTTGTGCAGTTGTTCTTTCATTGATTTAACATGTAATTCATTTTTTCACTCCTATCCCACCTCCTTTGATCAATCAGCCCCCTCACTCCTCCATTCCTCATGAATTTGTTCAATCATTCATTGTTTTATTGTTCATTCACTCAGTTGTTTATTTATTTATACCCTGTCATTGTGTGTGTATACGTGTCTGTGCAAGTGTGTGGGTGTGTGTGTATGATGGTCGTTGGCTGTTCCTCTGGCTCCCCTCCTGCACTAAAACTCTGCCAGGCCAGTGGGTTTATGTGGGAGTTAAACTAGGTTATATCAGACATGGCTAAGCTATATAAAAGGCCATTTATGATCTTTGACTCAGCTCTTGTTTCATATGCCTCCTCAAGTGCTGAAATGGTAGGTATTTGATATCCATTTAGGTAATCATTCTCTTGGTAACTATATGTATTTTGAGGAGTCCCCACCCCTCTCACTCGTTGCCATGGATGTGTTGTGTTACGGTGTGTGTATGTGTATGTGGTACAGTTATGAGAGGAAGGGAATTAACGGTGTGTTTAACCGTATATGTGTCGCCGCGGAACTGACAGACTATCAGCACCTCAACTACACACACACATTTGCATATGCAGACCCCTATTTAAACTGTGATTGCCACGGAAGATCTCAGGTTCTGAATGGGACCCCAAAGAAACATGTAACATTGTATTTTATGATTTTCTTACTTCATCACATGTTGAAAATCGAATGAAATGTGATTTAAAAAATGAGAAAAGGTTGTTCTGAGGTTCTGAGTCTGTATTTAAGAAGCATAGGAATACACATGAATACAAGTTATTTAAAGGAAGCTCTATCCAACTAAAATAACATTTTACAACACATGCGATGAAGAAAGAAAATCATAAAGTTTTACAAGTACACAGCATGTGAAGAGGATGGGAACAGTTTAATAACTCATAAATTGTGTTCTGTGTCCTGATTGACCATATTTGACTGAAGAAAAACCACAAGGCTAGCTATCCACTGGTGGTAAATTATTTTACTGCAGATCTGAATATTGCAGGTTATGTCCCACATATTCTTCAACCATGTTTTTTTAATGCATTAATTGAGGCTCAGATATACTCTACTAAAAGATGTATGAATCAGAAATGCAGATTTTAGACAAACTGTAAAAAAAAATTAACATTGAGTAAAACTTGTTCAATAAAAAAACCACAAACGATATAATTCCTACTTTGAAACGCTTGATACGGTCCCTCCCGGCTTATTTTTTATGATCTGAAGCGCAAAAGTGATCTTAGATCAGTACTTATAGTCTTGGATACCTTGTAAATATGGGCGCAGAAGTATGCAGCATATATAGAGGATGGGTGAAGTCAGAGATGGGTAGTATTTCTGTTACATGTATTAGAAATATTTTAATTACTTCTGAGTATTTTGTAATTTGAATTATGCTGGGCTGAACTACACTCCAATGTATTTTATATTTTCAAAATACTGTAATTTGTATTTTCAACATAAAAAATACTTTTCTATACCATTTTTTTTTTTATAGCGGTTCACATTTTGTAGCCCCCCTTTCACCCTGCATTGGTATCAGAAGTCTGATAGGACTATGGTGGGATAAAACCGTCTGCTAAATGAACTAAATATAAATGTATATGTAAATATGTATAATTGTTAAGAATGCTGAGTATTATTCTAATTAGCTCTGCCCTAAAACAATACACAGTGTGCTTTGCAGTTCATTTTGGTATGTTCATTTTCACATATACATTTATATGTTGGTCATTTAGCAGACACGCTTAACCAGAGTGACTTGCTCAACTAAGGTAGTTAAACAACATCATATCACAGTCATAACAAGTAAAACGTTTTTTTTTTGTAACCGTTACTGAGAACGTTGTTGCTGTTCGGGCCGGCTACTTACAAATGTATTTTTGTATTTTAAAATACAAAATACATGTATTTTAATTAAATACATTACAAAATACAAGTATCCCAATTATTTTGTAGTTTATATTGATACATTAATCTTTATGGTGTTTTGTATCTGTATTTTGTAATTGTATTTTGTAACATTAGTGATGTGAAGGTGAATAACCCAGTTAACCTGTATTATCTATGGGTTAGCGACGTTGGCTAAAAAGGAAGCATGGAATTCCTGATTGACCGTGCTGCCATGGATATATACTGAAAAACAATCTGAGTGCTACCCTGGTGGCGCAGAGGATAAAAGACCTGGTTTGACAACCTGATATTGCAGGTTTAAACCCCACATGTGCAGATAGTCAACATATGAGGGGTACAAAACATGGTTGAGTTTGTATGATTAGATGGTCTATGAATTAGGTAAAAAATGTATGTGTCTCTATATCATGTAAATTGGCATTAAATCTGAAGAGAAACATAATTGGGATTCATTCCAATTTGCCTGCTGAGAATGTTGTGGTAATATATGTCAAACTTCAATGTAACATTTTCTAAATATTCTTGAAATGTTCTGAGGACCTTCAAGACAAGGTAAAAGGTATATTGCGTGAACATCAATGGAATATTATGTTGAACCTAAAACAAATACGCTATGAATGTCATAAAAACGGACTTATTTAATTCTTATAACATTAAGGGAATGTCCTGTGCAACATAAGATAAACATTGGATGAATGTCATCACAATGGAACATATTTTGTGTTCTGGGAACCTATCTTTTGTAATGTACCCACACTGTTCCCTTAACCCAATTAAATGTTCTGGGAACCTTTAAAAAACTCAGAAAGGCTGTTATGTCAACATTCTTGCAACAAACATCAAAGGAATGTTTTGTGCACCCTGATACAAACATTACCTAAATGTCAGCACAAATGGACAGTTTTTGTGTTTTGGGAACATATTTTTGTCATGTCCCCACAATGTTACCAAAACCTAATAAAACATTCTGGGAACCATTAAAAACAGACAAAATGTCTACTGGGAACCGTCTTGTAACATCAGGTGAATGTTTTTTGCACAAAAAAAACCCATCGTAGAATATTCCACACAACTGGACACTTTTTGTGTTCTGGGAACATACAGTATATTTTAGGATGATCACACAATGTTCCCACCAGACTGCTCCCACAACCTAACGGAACATTCTGGGAATCGTGATTAAATGTGTTATAGGAACATTCTTCCAACATCAGGCAAATGTTTTATACAAACATTCTACTCTGAACAAATATATAAACGCAATATACAACAGTTTCAAAGATTTTACTGAGTTACAGTTCATATAAGGAAATCAGTCAATTGAAATAAATAAATGAGGCTCTAATCTATGGATTTCACATGACTGGGAATACAGATATGCATCGGTTGGTCACAGATACTATATCTTTAAAAAATGGTACGGGCGTGCATCAGAAAACCAGTCAGTATCATGCAGCGCGACACACACACACAACGCCATACACGCTGTCTGCAATCTGACCAGTACAGTTGAAACCGGGATTCATCCGTGAAGAGCACACTCCTCCAGCGTGCCAGTGGCCATTGAAGGTGAGCATTTGCCCACTGAAGTCGGTTACGACGCCAAACTGCAGTCAGGTCAAATTCTTTGGTTGTGCAAACCCACAGTTTCATCAGCTATCCGGGTGGCTGTTCTAAGTTGACCCCGCAGGTGAAGAAGCCGGATGTTGTAGGTCCTGGACTGGCGTGGTTACACATGGTCTGTGGTTGTGAGGCCGGTTGGACGTCATGCCAAATTCTCTAAAAGAAGTTGGAGGAGGCTGAACATTAAATTAGAGTAATTAACATTAAATTCTCTGGCAACTGCTCTGGTGGACATTCCTGCAGTCAGCATGCCAATTGCACGCTCCCTCAAAACTCAATACATCTCTGGCATTGTGTTTGTGTGACAAAACTGCACATTTTAGAGTAGCCTTTTATTGTCCCCAGCACAAGGTGCACTTGTGTAATGATCATGCTGTTTAATCAGCTTCTTGATATGCCACAACTGTCAGGTGGATGGATTATCTTGGCAAAAGAGAAATGCTCACTAACAGGAATGTAAACAAATGTGTGCACAACATTTGAGAGAAATAAGCTTTTTGTGCGTGTGGAAAATTTCAGGGATCTATTTTTCAGCTCATGAAGCATGGGACCAACACTTTTACATGTTGCGTTCATATTTTTGTACAGTGTATAATCATCACCACGAATGGACAGTTTTTGTGTCATGAAAAGATTTGCCACGACCTTACTTAATGTTCTGGGAACTTTCACAGATACAACTTTAGTTTGCTGGAAAAACGTTACTGGTACATTGTGTACATTGCCTGGAAACTTAATGAGAACTTTTGGGGAAAGTTCTGTTGTGGTTGTTACAGATGTTGTACGCAACAGTTTTGTGAATGTTTGGAGAACATTCCAAGGATATTTCATGAAAACAAATTCGGAAAAAATGTAAATATTTTCCTATCAAAAACAAAATGGGATGTTTTTCTAATGTTTGATAAAACTCTAACTAGAACGTAATGGCAATCTTAGCAAATGTTCCCGGTTTGCTGGGTTGTCTCGTCTATTTGGTGATGACTGAAGGCTGTAAGCAGCTGGTGTGGACAGCTCCTCTGAGTCAGCCAGTTGAAGGTTGCACATACTGTAGCTGGCATAGCTATAGCTCAGAACAGGCTGTGGGGAAATACTTGGCTATAAATTAATGTCCATCAATTACCTTCTCCCTGGCTAATTATATTAGTGTCTGTTCATATACAGTATGTACTTGGGTAATCTTCCCTTTAATCTTCCCTGTGGTAATATTTCCCTTTCGTCTGTGTTTAGAAATAGGGTGAAACAATATTTTCATTAGTTCCAATTACATATTGATTCTATAGGGTAACTCGTAAATAATGGTTTGGACAAATTTTGGGCTAATATTTTTTATGCTTACGAAAGTGCCCATACTGATGACTTATAGGGGTGCAATGTTTACTTTTAGTCTTGACTCAATTCAGTCTGATCCAATGATGATGATGATGGCGATGATGATAATGATCGTGGTGATGATTTGCATTATTGAACCACTTCTCTCAAATTCCCAACTCCTTCTTTATTATGGTGTTGTAAGTTGTTGTGGTTTGGTTTGGTTGTTGCCAGGATGACATTGGCCCAACCCACAGGAAGACTACGATCGCCCTGTCAAGCATTGACAAATTGGCTGACCACACCACCCACTCTGGGCTCTCAGTTAACACATGACACATAAACATGTTTCATACACACTGACAGACAGAGAGAGAGAGGGAGAGAGAGAGGAGGGGGGGGGGGCATAATACCGAAGGGGAAGAAAGGACAGGCGAAAAATAGAGAGCAAGAGGGTGGAGAGTGGTAAAGTAGGAAGAGGGAGTAGGGGAGGGTAGAGAGAGAGAAGGAGCAAAATGTGCAAGAGATAGTTAAGTGAAAGTTATGAGAAAGGGGGTGGTCAGCAGAGAGAGTGAGCGAGATGAAGAGGAGTGAGGGGGAGAGAGAGAGAGAATTTAAATAATGCACTACATAACTATCGCCACCTACAGAAGACATTAAACCCCCATGGAGAGGTAAATGGGAAGTGACATAGGCGGCACAGATGCACACACACACACACAGTCTTGTACAGCTAACCTTGTGGGGACATACAATTCAGTCCCATTCAAAATCCTATTTTCCCTAACCCCTAACCCTAAACCTAACCCTAATCCTAACCCGTACTCTTACCCTAACCCTAACCTTAACCCTAACCCTAACCCTAACCCAAAAACCTAAACTTTATCCTAACCCTAAACCTAACCCTAGCTCCTAACCCTAACCCTACAACTAACCCTAGCTCCTAACCTTAATATTTAACTTAATTCTAACCCTAACACTAATTCTAACCTTAACCCTAAACCCCCTAGAAATAGCATTTGACCTTGTGGGGACTAACAAAATGTCCCCAGCTGGTCAACTTTTTGTTCGTTTACTATTCTTGTAGGGACTTCTGGTCCCCACAAGAATAGTTAAACACGTCCACACACACACACACACACACACACACACACACACACACACACACACACACACACACACACACACACACACACACACACACACACACACACACACACACACACACACACACACACACACACACACACACACACACTTACTGACACACTTACTGACCCACACAAACACACACATACTGTGTACACACACTGACACAAACACAGCCTGAGATAGAGTGGCGAAAATAGCTACTAAAGCACATTGACACATTACCCCATTTTCGGATAACTACACTTGAGTCATTATCTGCCTCAGTAAGTGACTTACATTATGACACTGACTCTTTCAGATGTTGAAATCCAAGCATCCCTCCCAGTCATAACAACAATTTACCCCTGCTCTGATATCGCCTCACAGTGAGTGGAGGGGATTAGTTCCATATGGCTGTGTCATTTCACAGTACGTGGTGTTTGTCCAGTTTGGAACAGTACAGTAGTTGCTGGTGAGAAATGTCCTCAGTTCAGCCATACATAATGAAGCCCACACCCGCTCCCTCTCTCCCACACTCAGCCATTCTCTGACAGTCTCCCTGTATATTTCCCCCCGCGGCTAGTGTTAAAGTTAAATGGTCCAAATCTGCAGAAACAGACACAACAAACAGCGGTGTTGGCGTTTATCCCTTGCCTAGCCCACGGGTTATTTCGAGTTCAACGGAGGCCTGTAGGTTTGAAACGAGACAGAAATAGAATGCAAAACCAAGACAAAGAGACAAAAAACCTTGGCGATATGGCATAGAAACGTGTTCATTTAGTGTGTTTGACAACAGATACTCATCAATTTGTCTCTCACAGCATTTTAGTGCCGTCCATTAAAAACCCATAGGCCAGTCCTAGTCGTTTAGTACACTACCGTATTTCAGTGCTCAGATGAGCTTCTTCTTGGCTCACATTGTATTGTCTGTTAGCTAGATGAACTCATCAACTCACTGTATTATTTGACGCACTGGTTTCTTTTCAAGTATTAATCAAATTCAATAAAACTAAGGATGAAAAACTATAATATTCCCACAGTTGTCAGCTTACAATATATGATATATACAGTGCTTTGAAAAAGTATTTGCCCCCTTTCTGATTTTCTCTATTTTTGCGTATTTTTTATATAATAAAAGGGAACCCGAGTTAACAAATATATACTTATATAATTTTTTTCATTAACAAAGTTATGCAACACCCAATTCCCCTGTGTGAAAAATGTATTGCCTCCTTACACTCAATAACTGGTTATGCCACCTTTAGCTGCAATGACTCCAACCAAACGCTTCCTGTAGTTGTTGATCAGTCTCTCAGATCACTGTGGAGGGATTTTGGCCCGCTCTTGCATGCAGAACTGCTTTAACGCAGCGACATTTGTGGGTTTTCAAGCATGAACTGCTCGTTTCAAGTCCTGCCACAACATCGTAATTGGGATTAGGTCTGGACTTTGACTAGGAAGCAGCAATGCATCCCCAAACCATCCCACTACCACCACCATGCTTGACCGTTGTAATGAGGTTCTTACTTTGGAATGTAGTGTTTGGTTTTCCTCAGATATAATGAGACTCATCTCATCCAAAAAGTTGACTCAAGTTTGCCAAAAAGCACCTGGAAGCACCTGGATGATCATCAAGACTCTTGGAAGAATGTTCTATGGACAGATGAGTCAAAATTCTAACTTTTTGGACGACATGGGTGCCATTATGCCTGGCGGAAACCAAACACTGCGTTCCACAGTATGAACCTTCTACCAACGGTCAATGCTTTGCTGCCTCAGGACCTGGACGACTTGCCCTAATAGAAGGAACCATGAATTCTGCTCCGTATCAGAGAATTCTACAGGAGAATGTCAGGCCATCCATCTGTGAGCTGAAGCTGAAGCAAAGCTGGGTCATGCAGCAAGACAATGATCCAAAACACACAATCCAGTCTACATGAAAATGGTAAAAAGAAAACAATTAAATTAAATTAAAAATGGCCTAGTCAAAGTCCAGAACAAATCCCAATTGAGATGTTGCGGCAGGACTTGAAACGAGCAGTTCCTTGAGTGTAAGGGGGCAATTACTTTTTCACACAAGGGAATTGGGTGTTGCATAACTTTGTTAATTAAATAAATAAAACAAGCCTACATTTTTTTCCTTATTTGTAAACTCGGGTTCCCTTTATCTCATATTAGGTTTTGGTTGAAGATCTGATAACATTCAGTCCAAAAAATATGCAAAAATAGAGAAAATCAGAAAGTGGGTAAATATTTTTTCACAGCACTGTACAGATGTTGGATCTTAATTTGAGCCAGTTTGCTACAGCAGGAAAATAATCCTGCTGCAACGGGAAATGTGATTCATTGTGTGGATTATAATGAATGGACATTTTTCATTAGGGCAAATTAAGTTTGACATTTTAAAGTGGAAATTACAAACTTTAGAAGCCTTTTTAAACCTTGAATACAATACAAGTTTGCATTTCCCGCTGTTGCAGGACATTTCTCAGCCACAAAAGAGTGATCAAATTAAGATGTACTACTTACCTTGGGATTTTGACTTGGGCTAGTGTTCGCTTGTGTTAGCTAATGCTAGCGTTATCTCTGGTTCTGATTAGATAAGGCTTGATCTAGTTTCAAATGTATTAGTCATATGTATGGGATACGCATGGTATACATTGTCCAATGAAATGTTTACTTGCAAATTCCATCGAGACAATGCAACAACAATAAGAAATAGTAAAAAATAAGAATACAAACATAAAGTAAATGGCAGTAGAATGGAATACACAATTTATAGTACAATATTTACAAGTGTATTGGGGAAAGAGAGGATGGGGGCGAGTGTAGAAATTGAGCAGTATAACAAAAGTCTGGTAGCAGCGATTGTGCTGTGTGATAAGGTGCAGAGAATCAGAGCAGGTGTTCAGTTCAGTTCAAGTGTTCAGTAGTCTGATGGCTTGTAGATGGAAACTGTCTCTGAGCCTGTTGGTATCAGACCTCCTGCTCCGATACCGTCGGCCGACGGCAAGGGAGAGAGAGAGCTCGGGGCTGGGGTGTGTGGGGTCCTTGAGGATGTTGATTGCCTTCCTCCCTGTTTCGAGTAGATGTCCTGGATGGGTGGAAGCACGGCCCCAGTGATGTACTGGGCCGTCTTCACCACCCGCTGGAGGGCCTTGTGGTCATGGATGGCGCAATTTCCGTACCAGACTGTGTTTGCAACCGGTCAGGACGCTCTCGACGGTGCAGCGGTAGAATTTGGAGAGGACCTGGGGCGGCATGCCATATTTCTTCAGCCGCCTTAGGTACAGTAGAGTGGCGGTGTTGTTGGTCCATGACAAGTCCTCGGTGATGTGGATGTAGAGGAACTTAAAATTCATGACACGCTCTACTACTGCTTTAAAAGTGTTTTAAAAGCATGTGACTACAAGTATTTTGACATGACTGAAAACAGTTTTGCATTGCGGTTACTCCTGCTTTCACACACTTTATACCCATGTACTTCGTCATTTATGTGGTTGTGTAAGCATTCATTATAGACAACAAGAATTCTGGTTTACTGCTGTGTAACTTACTACCTCTCAGTCAGACTGAGACTAGATGGTGAGCAGGATGACCCTCACCCTACACTCTCACCTTTGACCCCAGCCAGTTACAAGCACCAGGGTAGGAGACGAGATGCCCTTGCTGTAACCCGGCTGCCTCAGGACCCCCTCTGTCTTAGGCTTCCCCCCGGGGCGTTTCCACAGCCCCCTTACTGCCCCTCCAGGCTTGTTACGAGGGGGCATAACCCCACTGCCAAGCCCCATAATGAGAGCGCCTGTGGGGGCATAACCTCACCGGCTGGCCCTCTTAAGGTGTGCCCCATTTTAGAGGCGGTTAAAACCAGGGGAGACGGAGGACAGGATCTATGTAATTCCATAAACGGGAGTAAAACTGGGAATACATTCCAGATGCGGCGGGGCCCCTGTAAACGATCCGACACACACAGCGCTCTGCCGGTGTGGGCTTGGAAACAGGCCAGGAACACCGGATCTGGGAAGCCTAAGGGTAAAGAGAGGTCAAAGGTCAAGGAATTTCTGAGATCCGTCAGCCATCACTCATATGAACCACAGACGGAGGGATTGAGGGGTTAGCTAAAGTTAAGGGGGACTGGTGGGGCCGACTTATGGAGCTGTTAAGGCTGATTGATGTTAGTCCTGTCCCCTGCCTGTTTCAAAGCCTCTGATACATCACTCAACAGGTTGGAACATATAACAGGAATATACACGGTGGTCTCGCTGACATTTGAAAAGATCACAACCCCCCTGATTCCATACTTATGCACTCTCACGCCACCTCTCTCTCTCTCTCGCTCTCTCTCCCTCTCTCTCGCTCCCAGAGCACCTGTAGTGAGAGTAGTCATTGCAGCTGCATTAGCCCCATCAGTTGGGACAAACAGTGGTGGAGGAACCTGTGAAGAGAGTGAGGAGTGGTGAGTTGAGGAGGGTGAGGTGAGGAGTGGTGAGTTGAGGAGGGTGAGGTGAGGAGTGGTGAGTTGAGGAGGGTGAGGTGAGGAGTGGTGAGGTCAGGAGGGTGAGGTGAGGAGTGGTGAGTTGAGGAGGGTGAGATGAGGAGTGGTGAGTTGAGGAGGGTGAGGTGAGGAGTGGTGAGGTCAGGAGGGTGAGGTGAGGAGTGGTGAGTTGAGGAGGGTGAGATGAGGAGTGGTGAGTTGAGGAGGGTGAGATGAGGAGTGGTGAGGTCAGGAGGGTGAGGTGAGGAGTGGTGAGATGAGGAGTGGTGAGGTGAGGAGTGGTGAGATGAGGAGTGGTGAGGTGAGGAGTGGTGAGGTGAGGAGTGGTGAGGTGAGGAGGGTGGGCGGTGTTTGACTGGGATTTTATATGCCCTCCTTATGTCTCTGGACACACACTGTTACACACGTACACATCCGCAAGAATACGGATAACCTAGATGATATAGCTAAATAGATAGAAACAAACAACAAACAAAGAGTCCGACAGAGGCATACATACACCCGTTTGGTAACCAATGACGTAGGCAGTCACAGCTGACCTGGTTTCCCATGGTCTTGTAAGGCTATTGTGTCTTGGCTCCTCTGCTCCCAGACTAGTCTAATGGATCCCTATTGCTGCTGTTTGTCAACCAATAGACGTATTTCTCTCTGTCTGTCCCTATGTCTGTCTGTAGTGAAATCCCATTCAACTAGGTGGAGGATCTATGGATATTCTTTTTCTATGGTAGTAACATCATGTACTAAGGTTAGGGTGGGGGTTGTAATTACGTTGGGGTTACTCACTGGTCAAAATGTATCTGGTGCTGTTTTAAGGCCTCATATGGATGATAATTAATACACAGCCACGGACCAATGTTGCACTGGTTATTTTGATCGTATGATTTATAACAGTATGTGTGTGTGCTAATTTTAGAATGTGTCTGGACCATAGTTGTAGAGAAATGTCACAGGATGTTCACAGTGACAAAGAGAATGAGGGTTGACTGACATGGTCGGCATCCAGTGTGTGTGTGTTGTGTGTGCCTGTGTGTGCCTGTGTGTGTGTGTGTGTGTGTGTGTGTGTGTGTGTGTGTGTGTGTGTGTGTGTGTGTGTGTGTGTGTGTGTGTGTGTGTGTGTGTGTGTGTGTGTGTGTGTGTGTGTGTGCGTGCGTGCGTGCGTGTGTGTGTGTAAGTAGGGGGGCATTCTATTTTGAAGTCGTAATGGGTCCCCTGTAGGTACCCTCAACCTGCTATAATGATACTCTGTTCACGACACAACCGGAGCTTTCACCATGACATAGTGTTTATTATGGTCTGAACTGGGAATCTGTGTGTGTTTGTGTGTGTGTGTGACATCAGAGAATGTGTCTGTATATGGAGACACCCTTGGATATTAGTGCTGTGTGTATGATGATTGGGGGAGGGAGGTAGAAAAAGAGAGAGAGAGAGTGAAAGAGAGAGAGAAAGAGAGAGAGTGAAAGAGAGGGTGAGTGTGGCTCCACATGACTTGGACTCGAGTCTGACTCCAGTAACAAATTTGATGACTTGAAACTCGACTTGATAGAAAATAAAATGAGGTTTTGTAACGTTTTGTCACTCGTTTTGTGACTTGGGACTTGACTTTTATATGAGACTGATCACTTGACATTTTCTAGCCAGGTTTTGTAAAGTTTTGACATTCGTTTTGTGGCACAGTCTCCATGGATTAGGCTACTCACCACACAGCCAGAGACAGTATCGCACTTGCAAAAAAACTGATTGGCTACTGAAACGCACCCTCGGCCCTCTGATTGGACCAGCAAACTGTCAATCAGCAATCACTTTGCTTATTAGATCTGGTCACTAACATAGGCCTACGGCATTGCACCAAATTTAGTTTCAAAAACATTTGTTTCAGAACCAATACATTGTGTAAGACCGCTGACCAGTCATCAGCATTGAAGCGGAAAGGCGAGCGCCCCTTATCCAGATTAATGACCAGAAAGCGCTTGTTTAATTTTCTCCGGTTTTACCTGGCAAAAACAGAGTAGCCTGCCTACCTACGCTGATATCATCCATATAAAATACAGTTTAGCAATCTGCAACGGACGCATCTTTGCCAGAACAATAGGCTACCTGGTGATTTCATTGATCATTTTCATATTTCAGATATGCCTAGTTTGGGTGGGTTATAATGATATACCTCAGTGGTGGTACTGACTATACTGTATGTCTAAAGATACAGTGTAGCTGTATCATCACTCTACCTTAGCTACTGTATGGGATGAAGATGTAACATTTTCTGGCAAATGAATAACAATACTTGTGAGGAAGAAAAAGGCTACAGACAGATCATGCTTTCCATCCAGGTAGGCCTTATGATCCTGCTGGTCTGGACACCAGAGAAGTGACAATGTGACATGATATCCCTAGTTGATATTGACTATTAACATGAATGACTTTCAGCTCAAAATGCAGGTGTTAAACGCAGTTTATTTCTGTATCTTGCGTTTTGAAAATGCATCACCTTTTATGGCTGTAAAGACAGGATACATTTGTGTAGCGATTGTGCGCTCGTGTTCGCGCTGTGCGGGCGGTCCGGTAGCCTCAATAAATAGACAAAGATTTTGTGACCTTGCGATTATAAGGTTCTCTCTGCGCAAAGCATAGTTCGGAGATATTGAGCATCAAAGTTTTCACATCCCAGATTTCAGAACTGTTTGGGAGTAAACTTTTCTTTCTTAAGATTTCTGACAGTGCTATTGTTTTGCTTGTGTGCTATTATTGCTGGCTAGACTAGCTAGATCGTACTTAGAGTGAGATGGCAAAGACGTGTTCTGATTGGTCCGTCTGTATTTGTTCAGATTTGTGATTGGATTGCAGATAGAACCTTATAGAACCAAGTTCAAATGACTTTATGCAGCTAGAACTTTCTAGATTTTCATTTTTTTCTCCACATAACATTTACTTAAAAAATAATCAAACTCCACAGACATATGAAGAATCATCTGAAGTTCTACCATATGGAACTAACTCATTTTTGACAAAAATGTCATAATGAACCTTATAGTCCCAATATTTTTTTTACTTGACTTGAGACTTGATTCGACTTGACTTGACTTGCTCTTAGAATGCACGACTTGGACTTGACTCGAGACTCGACCCGTTCTACTTGTGATTCGACTTGAGACTCGGACCTTGTGTGTGGACATGTGCGTGCATCTGTCCGTCTTGTATATGGCCCAGACAGTGCCTGCTGCAGTGAGTGACTCTGTCCAGACATCCAGACGCAGAGCCACACAGGAGTCTACAGACACTACCGTGTGTGGGTGTGTGTGTGTGTGCGTGTGTGCGTGTGTGTCAAACGATGGATGGGACAGGACAAACTGTAAACTAGACACGAGACAGCACATCAGAGATTCCATTACGTAGTGCTACTGTCCTTTTCCACAACAAGACTACTGCAGCACTGTGCTGGATCACAGTCTGAAACATATTAGATCAAAACAAATTGACTTACATGACTGGTTCTCACTCTTGGTTCTGTTGATACCTGACTTACATTACAGAATGGTTCAACAGTCTAATTAACCAACTGACAATTGGAAAAAGTATCCATAGATGGCCTAGCCTACCATACCAAATGATGCATTAGTATAAAAGAACAGTACGCTGTAAAACAAAAAAAGAGGTTGATTCATCATACAATTGTAAGGTAACCAGCTGCAATAGGATAGTGAGTTTGCTCAACATTTGGGCATATAGCTCAACCAACATACATTCTCAAGTTGAATTTGATGTTCACTCAACTTAGATTTTTAGGTTGAGTGAACATACAATTCAATTTGAGAATTTACTATACCTTATTTGCATAATTCCCAGTATGCCTTGCCTTACCCATGAATTGTAGTTACGACCCATGACTGTATTTGTTAGCAACAGAGAGCTGGTTGTTGTATTCAATGGGCTTTAGCCCTGTAGCCTGTGATTTTCTCAGTGAACACCAAAATGTTATATTTAAAACCTAACTCTTTTTTGACAATACATTAAGTATATCATAAAGCCTTTCTTTGATGGCCTAGTCTCACCCTAACACAGTGGTCTGAAACTTCTGGTGTACTGGAACAGCCTTCTCAGTAACGGGTGCAGTAAGTCCAACTGCTGACAGATTGGATTAGTTTAGAAAAATGTATGTTATTTATATTTGTGTATTATATTATTAATCAACCAATCAATGAACATATAAAAACACAGGCCTTGAAACAAACAAAAAATCACCATGCAATAGAGCATGCTGGGAAATATGATAATGATGGGTGTGGTATTGAGTGATTTTGAGCAAACATTAATTTCTGATTTTACTCAACAAGATGGTTCAAATTCAGCTCACTCCGAGCCGAGTTTGTTGAGTAAACCAACTTTAACACATTAACTCAAATGATTGTCCTTTTCAAGTCCACTCAACTCACATAATGACTCTGATTAAACAATTGGTTAAGTTGGCTTTTTTACAGTGTATGTAGGCTATATGCAGGGCCTAGGAGTAAGCGATAAGAGGAGAATGTTGACCGTACTTGTCTATAGTAGTAATCTCTTCCTCTCTTCTATTTTCTCCTTGGTCCTACCCTGTCCATGTCTCTGTCCCACATTCAATATGCAGGTGAGTACATTGCTTTGAATCATTTGTCAATCATTTTGTAGGAGATGATTTTGTTGTATTTTTATTATTCTTGGCACACACTCATGCCTGAAAACATTAACATGCATTGGTGGTTTATTAACATAAGAAAGTGGAATTGTGAGAAGTTACACGGGAGTGTGTGTGTATGCCTCTGGGAGCACGGCCACACTAATGGATGGAAAATCATTCCACACACTGTCACGAGACGAACAGCCCCTGATACAGCCTCCTCTGATCTGGCTGCTCATCTGTCTCCCCCTTCCTGCTTTTTTAGCCCCCTTCTCCTCCCTCAACACCGTCTCAATAAAGCCCTATAGTCTAAATAAAGTTATTTCAAGTAAAAGTACCTCACATATTCATGGAGGTCATTGAGTTCGGCTGAGGTTCAGATGGGACAGATTACCATCTGAATGGAGTGTCTCAGCAGATTTTTGGGTTAATGTGTTTTGCCTTAGTAGTAATCAAAGGTAAAAAAACTATTTTGCAGACTTAATGTCTGACCCTTCTAGGTTGTTGTGTAATATTTAATGTTTCGGGTCATAGATTGTAGCAGAGATTATTAGAGTAAATTCATGTTTAAATGTATCACAGTTAAATTTATTTGATATTACTTAAAACTTCTTATGGCTGCAATCCCGTTAACGGGATCGATATGACAACAGCCAGTGACAGTGCAGGGCGCCAAATTCAAACAACAGAAATCTCATAATTAAAATTCCTCAAACATATATGTATCTTATACAATTTTAAAGGCAATCTTGTTGTTAATCCCACCAAAGTGTCCGATTTCAAATAGGCTTTACAGCAAAAGCACCACAAACGATTATGTTAGGTCACCGCCAAGTCACTGAAAAATTCAGCCATTTTTCCAGTCAAAGAGAGGAGTCACAAAAAGCACAAATAGAGATAAAATGAATCACTAACCTTTGATGATATTCATCAGATGGCACTCATAGGACTTCATGTTACACAATACATGTATGTTTTGTTTGATAAAGTTCATATTTATATAAAAAAATTGGCGCGTTACGTTCACTAGTTCCAAAAACATCCAGTGATTTTGCATAGCCACATCAATTTTACAGAAATACTCCTCATAAATGTTGATGAAAATACAAGTGTTACACATGGAATTATAGATATACCTCTCTTTAATGCAACCGCTTTGTCAGATTTCAAAAAAACTTTACGGAAAAAGCAAACTATGCAATAATCTGAGAACGGCGCTCAGAAAAATAATAAAATTATCCGCCATGTTGGAGTCAACAGAAATCAGAAATAACATTATAAATATTCCCTTACCTTTGATGATCTTCATCAGAATGCACTCCCAGGAATCCTAGTTCCACAATAAATGTTTGATTTGTTCGATAATGTCCATTATTTATGTCCAAGTAGCTACTTTTGTTAGGGCGTTTAGTACACAAATCCAAACGCTCGTGCAGGTCCAGCCGAACGTCGGAAGAAAAGTTCAAAAGGTTATATTACAGGTCGTAGAAACATTTCAAACTAAGTATAGAATCAATCTTTAGGATGTTTTTATCATAAATCTTCAATAACGTTCCAACCGGAGAATTCCATTGTCTGTAGAAAACGCAGGCCGCAGGTCGCTATCATGTGAAATGCGCATGACCAGGACCTGGCTCTCTGCCAGACCACTGACTCAAAGAGCTCTCATCCGGCTCCACATCACAGTAGAAGCCTCATTCAAGTTTCTAAAGACGGTTGACATCTAGTGGAAGCCTTAGGACATAACCAATATCCCACTGTGTATTCAAGGGGCTGGGTTGAAAATCGACCAACCTCAGATTTCCCACTTCCTGTTTGGATTTCTTCTCAGGTTTTTGCCTTCCATATGAGTTCTGTTATACTCACAGACATCATTCAAACAGTTTTAGAAACTTCAGAGTGTTTTCTATCCAATACTAATAATAATATGCATATATTAGCAACTGGGACTGAGGAGCAGGCCATTTACTCTGGGCACCTTTCATCCAAACTACTCAATACTGCCCTTGCAGCCATCCATAAGAAGTTAAATTATTACTGTGTGAGAGTTTATAGAATTAAATTAAGTAATAAAGTTCAAGTACATTTATATGGTAAGAAGTGTGCATCCTGTTTCCATTGATCATTCTTGAGATGTTTCAACAACTTGATTGGAGTCCACCTGTGGTAAATTCAATTGATTGGACATGATTTGGAAAGGCACACACCTGTCTATATAAGGTCCCACAGTTGACAGTGCATGTCAGAGCAAAACCAAGCCATGAGGTCAAAGGAATTGTCGGTAGAGTCCGAAGACAGCAATAAGTCGAGGCACAGATCTGGGGCAGGGTACCCAAAATTGTCTGCGGTATTGAAGGTCCCCAAGATTCTCTGGTCTGATGAAACCAAGATTGAACTCTTTGGCCTGAATGCCAAGCGTCACATCTGGAGGAAATCTGGAACCATCCCTACGGTGAAGCATGGTGGTGTCAGCATCATGCTGTGGGGATGTTTTTCAGCGTCAGGGACTGGGAGACTAGCCAGGATCGAGGAAAAGATGAACGGAGCAAAGTACAGAGAGATTCTTGATGAAATCCTGCTCCAGAGCGCTCAGGACCTCAGACTGGGGCGAAGGTTCACCTTCCAACAGGACAACGACCCTAAGCACACAGCCAAGACAATGCAGGAGTGGCTTCGGGACAAGTCTCTGAATGTCCTTGAGTGGCCCAGCCAGAGCCCGGACTTGAACCCGATCGAACATCTCTGAGAGACCTGAAAATAGTCGTGCAGCGACGCTCCCCATTCAACCTGACAGAGCTTGAGTGGATTTGCAGAGAAGACTCCAGGCTGTAATCGCTGACCAAGGTACTTCAACAAAGTTCTGAGTAAAGGGTCTGAATACTTATATAAATGTGATATTTCAGTTTTTTTTTTTTTTTAAATTTGCCCAAAAATCTAAAATGTTTAAAAACCTGTTTTTGCCTTGTCATTATGGGGAATTGTGTGTAGATTGATGAGGAAAATGTAATCAATTTTAGAATAAGGCTCTAACGTAACAAAATGTGTAAAAAGTCAAGGAGTCTAAATACGTTCTGAATGCACTGTATGTATTTTCTAGGTGCAAATCAAAGGTTTTGTGTATTACTGTCGCTCAGCAAAAGGTGTGCATCCAATGGGTTGTGTATAAGGTGTGTATCTTCTAGGTCCGCAGGGGTGTGTATGGTGGATGCTGAGTGAAATGTCAGCAGTTTTTGGTGCTCTGGAGCGGAATGCTCTGTAGTAGGGCTGCAGACACCCAGGAAGGCAGGTAAAGGTCTGCACCTTGACTGTGTATTTATAGAAGACCACATCAATTAAAGATGCAGGAACTGAGGGTCTATGGAGAGCACACACACACAAAGTATACACACACACACAATTACACAACAGGGTAATTTACTAGAACATGGTGAGGACAGCGACGAGAACACACACACACGTGCGCACGCAGACACATGCACGCCTATGCAACATACAATATACAGACATTTGGATATAAACACACACACGCATGCGAGCTGGTTAGCTGTTGAGCTTCAGTATATCGCTTTAAATGACTTTACAGTCAGCTTAGACAGCTTCCTTTTCCACTGTGAAATATCACTGTGAGAGGCAGCTGCACTTGCTGTCGTAACCGACTGCTCAGGAAATAGCAGGCAGTTGAATGCATGGACACGCGCACGCACACACGCACACGCAAACACACATGCTCACACTGTGCTGGCTGCTTTCCTGTCAGTCTGCAACAGCTGGGCACAGCTTAAGTTATACGCAAGTGTAAAGGCATGTGGCCACACGGTTCTCCTCAGCACTTCCCCTAAGTGTGTTTGTGTGTGTAGGCGTGTGTGTGTCTGTGTGCCTGGGTGTGCACGTGTGTGTGTGTGTGTTCTCGTCGCTGTCCTCACCATGCTTGGATGTTCTAGTGGAGATGTACCCCGTACCTCAGCCACCCAGACGCCAGTACTGATGTAAATCTCGGAGGACTGAAAGCACACACATTAGCACTTCTGTGTGCTTTCTCTTCTCCTTTCTTCACTTCACTTATCTTCTCCTTTGAACTTTTCTGTTTAGTTAGCAGCTTTCATCATTTTAAATAATGACAACACAAAACACTCCTTTGACCTTTATGGAATTGTCATACTTTTTAAGCTGATAATGCATGTCCGATTTGTTTATTCATTAAAAGGACAATAACTGCGAGCTATTGATGTTATTCACAGACTTATTATATTTTAATCTTTATATTTCTGAAAAAAAATCATGTTTTATTATATACTGTAATTTATTCCACTGTTTAAAATACTTGGCGTCAGCATATTTACGAGTTATCTGAAGTGAATTGTTTTGTTGAATTGTTGATGCTGTACACAGGCGTACCATGCACAAATCAAAATGGCTTAATAGCCACATGGCAGTGGCATAGCGGGCACAGAGCAGTGGACTGGTCTCTCTGGTGGTCTAGTGGGGGGTATGCAACACCTCCTCTAGGGCATGTTGTGTCATAGCAACTCAAGTGTAAATAGATGGACATCTCTGTCTGTCTGTCTGTCTGTCTGTCCGTTTGTCCATCCGTCTGTCTGTGTTAGTCCTGGCAGCATGGGGCTGCATAGTAAGACTTACAGGAGACATTCCTGGGCACTGACTCTTTCTCACTCACACACACCCATGCACGCACGTATTCATGACTCCCCCAGCACACACACACACACACACGCACACGCACACGCACACACACACACACACACGCACTCAAACCCATAGACAGTGTACAAATACACAAACTCTCCTTCTCACTCACTCACTCACTCACTCACTCACTCACTCACTCACTCACTCACTCACTCACTCACTCACTCACTCACTCACTCACTCACTCACTCACTCACACACACACACACACAGAAAACATTGACAGAAAGCCAGAGTGGTGTTAATCAGGGCAACATGAGTGATATTGATGTGAATCAGGCAGTAATCAACTGGAATAATGTTTATGCTGTGATAGGCTACACGGGTCTGGGCCAGCCATAGGCATCAAAGGAAGCACATTCTAACAAAACATTTTTTTGATCAAAGCCCACTCCCGCTACTCTGCCTCCCAGATTGTGTATGTTTGGTCCGATTGCAAGACACACAGGACTCACGCACCTTACACACATGCATATGCATACACTGGGCTCAGCTCCCCCAGCCTTTACCAATCAATGTTCCTATTTAGATCAGAGGGTTTATTGCCAAAAGTTCTCATCTGTGTTTATCTATCCTGAAGTGGTGTCTTTGGAACGCACAAGCACATTTCTCCAATCCTCTCATCTGCTTTATTTGGAGACTACCATGACAATAGCCTGGCATGTAGGGGAGACCGGGGTTGGTTATCACACTTTTGAGTAATTTGAGCATTTCTCTGCACCGGTATATCTTACAAGACTGTTAGTAGAAAGACCAAGGTACTGAGTTGAAATGGGGACCTTTTTCTATCAAAATCAAATCAAATTGTACGCATATTTAGCAGATGTTATTGCGGGTGTAGCGAAATGCTTATGTTCGTAGCTACAGCAGTGCAGTAGTATCTAACAATTCATAACAATACATACAGATATAAAGTAAAAGAATGGAATTAAGAAATATATAAATATTAGGACAAGCAATGTCAGAGTCCGGAGTATAAATATATATATATATGGGATGGAATGAATATACATTATAAACATTATGGACAGTATTTGGAAAGAATATTTTGTATATTTGTAGAATACGTAGGATAGAATAGTATACAGTGCATTTGGAATTGTTGCGTTAAAGTCTTATTCTAAAATTGATGAAATATCTTTTTCCTCATCAATCTACACACAATACCCCATAATGACAAAATTAAAACAGGTTTTAGAATTTTTTGCACATTCATTAAATATAAAATAGAGATACCTTATTAGTATTCAGACCCTTTGCTTTGAGACTCGAAATTGAGCTCAGGTGCATCCTGTTTGCATTGATCATCCTTGAAACGTTTCCACACCTGTGGTAAATTAAATTGATTGGACATGATTTGGAAAGGTACACACCTGTCTATATAAGGTCCCACAGTTGACAGTGCATGTCAGAGCAAAGACTAAGCCATGAGGTCGAAGGAATTGTGTCGAGAATTGTGTCGAGGCACAGATCTGGGGAAGGGTACCAAAACATTTCTGCAGCATTGAAGGTCCACAAGAACACAGTGGCCTCCATCATTCTTAAATGGAAGAAGTTTGGAACCACCAAGACTCTGCCTAAAGCTGGCCTCTGGTTCAAACTGAGCAATCGGGGGAGAAGGGCCTTGGTCAGGGAGGTGACCAAAAACCCGATGGCCACTCTGACAGAGCTCCAGAGTTCTTCTGTGGAGATGGGAGAACCTTCCCGAAGGACAACCATCTCTGCTGCACTCCACTAATCAGGCCTTAATGGTAGAGTGGCCAGACGGAAACCACTTCTTAGTAAAAGGCACATTACAGCCCGCTTGGAGTTTGCCAAAAGGCACCTAAAGGACAGACCATGAGAAACAAGATTCTCTGGTCTGATGAAACCAAGATTGAACTCTTTGGCCTGAATGCCAAGCGTCACGTCTGGAAGAAATCTGGCACCATCCCATCACTGATGCTGTCTGGTCAGAAAGAGTATGAAATTTGTTGCCGCCCGTAGCATTGAATGCAAGGGAAGCCAGCGAGTATTTGGCATCCATTGATAAAAATGTTATAACATTTTAGCCAATCAGCGTTGAGCTAAACTGAGTGAACTCAGCTGTGAATGGTCCTGGTGCAAAAAAAAGTGTCAAGGGAAGACAGTTTGGATTTGGCTTCAGACCAATCACATCACAAGCCAAATGCCATTATTGACAGAAAAAATACGTTCATCGTTGCATCTTTTTGTGGCTAGCTAGCTAAAATTGTCCCTTTCCTAAATTAGCCATGGATTGAAATAGGGATTTGGACTTGTTGTTTTACTTAATTCCCCGTACTGGCCAATGATTATAACAGGGATTCTGATCCAACCATAAATTCATACATTGTGCCCCTGGCCTGAGAAGATGGAAGTTCAACATGTAGCTAGATGTAGTATGCTGAAGTTAGGCTAGCAAGCAAGTATTTTAGGCAGGTAGCCTAGTACAACAAAAACTAAAAGTCTGTACTGCCACATCATATTTAGCTTACGTTGATTGAACTAAATCGTTTTTGCTATCTTTTAGTTGTCACTTTATTAGACTAAGCATAGGTGATTAGATGATGTTGAAATGTTGACGTTGAAATGGTGCTGGAATTGTGGAGCCAGCTCCTGTTTTCTTTGCGACTTGAGGTAACGTTCCGTGGTTCAAATTCAAAAGTTGTTTAGTAGTCCGAAAATGTCGGAAAGATTACCTTGCTTGTACAGTAACTGTTTATTATATGCAATATATTTTATGGACTTCGCCGGACAGAGGTTGCTGTCCGGTTTTGTGGTGAAACAAAGGTGTGTTTGAATTTATTCTTATTGTCTCGGCATTAGGTCTGTATATCACGGTGTCAAGGCATATGAACTAACAGGTTATAGAGCAAACAACGCAATTATCACAACGCAGGTTGTAATATGTTTTTTTTTCTGGCTTGGCTTCCCCAGTGATTTTACCCACACATCACTACTGTACTGCACTGTACTCGAATATACTCTACACCTAAATTGACCACGTGAATGACTTCTCCTTAAGAGGACACACATTTTTATCTTGAAATTATTAACCAGCCACCCCTGGATTTTTTTTGTAATAAGCACTGTGACAACCAACTCATGAGACAACCAGACCTGGTCTCCCTTATCCCTATTGTTGATTTTTCCCATAAGTTCAGAGGCAGATTGATTAGGACATTCAGAAAATTCCCAAATTGTCCCATTGTTGGAATGCTTGCTCTGCTAGGTATATTGTATTAGTGTAATGTTATTGGCTGTGATTTCTCCCAGAGGCAACTATGTCATATGCAGACACAATGCCAGCTCATGGCAGGATTAACTAAACTGTGACACCTGGGGATTTCTGTGGATATGACCAGTTAGCATTCTATTCTATTTTATTATGTATGTGTGTGTGTGTATTTGCCCAATGCTGATAAATGTCTAGCTGCTATGTTGGGTTAATAGGGGGGTATAGCCTGTGAGGTGATGAGTGTATATAAAAGAGGCCCACTTAGCACAACTAGTGACACTGTATTTTACTGCCCCGCTGATACAGCTCCAGATATATAGACCATAGAAACCTCTTCATGAACACTCAGGAAAAGGGAGGCCGATATTTCCACTCCTTTATGGTTCATGTTTGTTTGGAGGAGAGGAGAGGGCAGGGGAGGAGAGGTGTTGATTATTGCAACTCTCTCTCCCACACAGGGAGCTCCTGTACTCTCACACTGGGGATGTCCTCATTGTCTGAAAACACTCTGCATCAGCCAAAGATGTTCAGTCTTAAAAATTTAAAAAAAAAAGAATTTTTGAATTCACCTTTATTTAACCAGGTAGGCAAGTTGAGAACAAGTTCTCATTTACAATTGCGACCTGGCCAAGATAAAGCAAAAGGGTTCGACACATACAACAACACAGAGTTACACATGGAGTAAAACAAACATACAGTCAATAATACAGTAGAAAAAATAAGTCTATATACAATGTGAGCAAATGAGGTGAGATAAGGGAGGTAAAGGCAAAAAAAGGCCATGGTGGCGAGGTAAATACAATATAGCAAGTAAAACACTGGAATGGTCGATTTGCAGTGGAAGAATGTGCAAAGTAGAAATAGAAATAATGGGGTGCAAAGGAGCAAAATAAATAAATAAATACAGTCGGGGAAGAGGTAGTTGTTTGGGCTAAATTACAGATGGACTATGTACAGGTGCAGTAATCTGTGAGCTGTTCTGACAGCTGGTGCTTAAAGCTAGAGAGGGAGATAAGTGTTTCCAGTTTCAGAGATGTTTGTAGTTTGTTCCAGTCATTGGCAGCAGAGAACTGGAAGGAGAGGCGGCCAAAGGAGGAATTGGCTTTGGGGGTGACCAGAGAGATATACCTGCTGGAGCGCGTGCTACAGGTGGGTGCTGCTATGGTGACCAGCGAGCTGAGATAAGGGGGGACTTTACCTAGCAGGGTCTTGTAGATGACCTGGAGCCAGTGGGTTTGGCGACGAGTATGAAGCGAGAGCCAGCCAACGAGAGCGTACAGGTCACAGTGGTGGGTAGTATATGGGGCGGTGGGATTCGAAATGGTCGGTAATCTGTTTGTTGTCTTGGCTTTCGAAGACCTTAGAAAGGCAGGGTAGGATAGATATAGGTCTGTAGCAGTTTGGGTCCAGAGTGTCCCCACCTTTGAAGAGGGGAATGACCGCAGCTGCTTTCCAATCTTTGGGAATCTCAGACGACACGAAAGAGAGGTTGAACAGGCTAGTAATAGGGGTTGCAACAATTTCGGCAGATCATTTTAGAAAGAAAGGTTCCAGATTGTCTAGCCCGGCTGATTTGTAGGGGTCCAGATTTTGCAGCTCTTTCAGAACATCAACTGACTGGATTTGGGAGAAGGAGAAATGGGGAAGGCTTGGTCGACTTGCTGTGAGGGGTGCAGTGCTGTTGTCCAGGGTAGGGGTAGCCAGGTGGAAAGCATTGCCAGCCGTAGAAAAATGCATATTGAAATTCTCAGTTATAGTGGATTTATCGGTGGTGACAGAGTTTCCTATCCTCAGTGCAGTGGATAGCTGGGAGGAGGTGCTCTTATTCTCCATGGACTTTACAGTGTCCAGCACTTTTTTGAGGAAGCAAATTTCTGCTTGAAAAAGCTAGCCTTGGCTTTTCTAACTGCCTGTGTATATTGGTTTCTAGCTTCCCTGGAAAGTTGCATATCACGGGGGCTGTTCGATGCTAATGCAGAACGCCACAGGATGTTTTTGTGTTGGTTAAGGGCAGTCAGGTCTGGAGAGAACCAAGGGCTATATCTGTTCCTGGTTCTACATTTCCTGAATGAGGCATGCTTATTTAAGATGGTGAGCAAGGAATTTTTTTTAAATAACCAGGCATCCTCTACTGATGGGATGAGGTCAATATCCTTCCAGGATACCCGGGCCAGATTGATTAGAAAGGCCTGCTCGCTGAAGTGTTTCAGGGAGCGTTTGACAGTGATGAGTGGAGGTCGTTTGACCGCTGACCCATTACGGATGCAGGCAATGAGGCAGTGATCGCTGAGATCTTGGTTGAAAACAGCAGAGGTGTATTTAGATGGCAAGTTGGTTAGGATGATATCTATGAGGGTGCCCGTGTTTACGGCTTTGTGGTGGTACCTGGTAGGTTCATTGATCATTTGTGTGAGATTGAGGGCATCAAGCTTAGATTGTAGGATGGCTGGGGTGTTAAGCATGTCCCAGCTTAGGTCACCTAGCAGCACGAGCTCTGAAGATAGATGGGGGGCAATCAGTTCACATATGGTGTCCAGAGCACAGCTGGGGGCAGAGGGTGGTCTATAGCAGGCGGAAATGGTGAGAGACTTGTTTTTAGAGAGGTGGATTTTTAAAAGTAGAAGTTCAAATTGTTTGGGTACAGACCTGGATAGTAGGACAGAACTCTGCGGGCTATCTCTGCAGTAGATTGCAACACCGCCCCCTTTGGCCGTTCTATCTTGTCTGAAAATGTTGTAGTTAGGGATGGAGATTTCAGAGTTTTTGGTGGTCTTCCTAAGCCAGGATTCAGACACAGCTAGGACATCCAGGTTGGCAGGGTGTGCTAAAGCAGTGAATAAAACAAACTTAGGGAGGAGGCTTCTAATGTTAACATGCATGAAACCAAGGCTATTACGGTTACAGAAGTCATCAAAAGAGAGCGCCTGGGGAATAGGAGTGGAGCTAGGCACTGCAGGGCCTGGATTCACCTCTACATTACCAGAGGAAGAGAGGAGGAGTAGGATAAGGGTACGGCTAAATGCTATGAGAATTGGTTGTCTAGGACGTCCGGAACAGAGAGTAAGAGGAGCAGGTTTCTGGGGGCGATAAAATAGCTTCAAGGTATAATGTACAGACAAAGGTATGGTAGGATGTGAATACAGTGGAGGTAAACCTAGGCATTGAGTGATGATGAGAGAGATATTGTCTCTAGAAACATAATTGAAACCAGGTGATGTCATCGCATGTGTGGGTGGTGGAACTGAAAGGTTGGATAAGGTATAATGAGCAGGGCTAGAGGCTCTACAGTGAAATAAGCCAATAAACACTAACCAGAACAGCAATGGACAAGGCATATTTACATTAAGGAATATCTAACGGAATAGCATGTATGGAGTACTTTTTCAAAGGGAGGACAGAGGCCCTTGAATACATGTAAGGCACATAGTGTTTCCACAGACGGTCCCAGACATCAAGCACTGTAACCTTACTGTCAATCTCAGAGGGAGAGAGAAAGAGAGGGAAGTGAGGAGGAACTGATGCATTTCTCTCTACCCTGCAGGCTGGCTGTGTCCTACATCCTGTAGCAGAGAAAATCTGAATCTCTCTCTCTCCCTCCTCTCCTGTCTTTGGCCCTTCATTGGCTGGTCATTAGGGTTAGCCAACATTGCATAGCATTATGCATAACATCTATAAGACTCCCCGTAGCCCTATCATAATTAGATTATGACAGGAGACAGACTCTCTAGACTCAGGCTGTCTCACATTAATGCACAGAAACAGCTTCATTTCCCCTCTCAGCTTAACAACAGAATACATGCAAATTAACTTCAAAATACCCACCTTGCTGAGATATTGAGAACAAGTATACAAATAAATACAGTATATATGACAATATGATTCAGGTCTTATTTGAACACCATTAAACGTTATGAGTATTGTCGTCACTCAATCATACAGTATATCCCTATGGTCTATTAGTTTGTTGTGACTTACTATATACACTCACTGCAACTTGTGCCAAAGCAATACTACTACTAATAATATATGGTACCTATATAGTGCATTTCAATGACCCAAAGTCACTTTATAATTGTAGAAACTAAACAAAAAACGGAGACCAAAACACACCTAAGATTACGATGCGCCGTGCCAAGCGTAGGCTGGAGTGGTGTAAAGCCTGCCGCCATTGGACTCTGGAGCAGTGCAAACCCGTTCTCTGGAGTGATGAATCACGCAGCACCATCTGTCAGTCCGATGGACAAATCTGGGTTTGGCGGATGCCAGGAGAACGCTACCGGGCCGAATGCATAGTGACAACTGTAAAGTTTGGTGGATGAGGAATAATGGTCTGGGGCTGTTTTTCATGGTTCGGGCTAGGCCCCTTTGTTCCAGTGAAGGGAACTCTTAATGCTACAGCATATAATGACATTCTAGACAATTCTGTGCTTCCAACTTTGTGGCAACAGTTTGGGGGAAGGCCCTTTCCTGTTTCAGCATGACAATGCCACCGTGGACGAACAAGGTCCATACAGAAATGGTTTATCGAGATCGGTGTGGAAGAACTTGACTGGCCTGCACAGAGCCCTGACCTCAACCCCATCCAACACCTTTGGGATGAATTGGAACTCCGACTGTGAGCCGGGCCTAATTGCCCAACATCAGTGCCCGACCTCACTAATGTTCTTGTGGCTGAATGGAAGCAAGTCCCCGCAGCAATGTTCCAACGTCTAATGGATAGCCTTCCCAGAAGAGTGGAGGCTGTTATAGCAGCAAAGGGTGGACCAACTCCATATTAATGCCCATTTGGAATGAGATGTGTATATCTCAACGGTTTAGACACTCATTATAATGTTTAGAAAAACAGATAACCTCAGCTTCACTGTGTGGCTTCTGTAGGGACAGAGAACAACTCCACCAACTCATTTAGAATGGAGCCAGTACTTTTAGAGAGCTGTTTTCCCTTGCGTCCTATTACTGCCATGATAGGATAAAGAAAGAGATAGGTTTCTTATCTGATCTAGAGGAACTCTTTGTGAGAAACTTATAGTGAAAGCTCTCCACTTTGCAACCCTTTGCTGTTACATCCAGTGTTACACACCTGTTGCACAATTATACTTGTTTCCCCTCCAGCTCTACACAACCTACTCTCTCTCTCTCACACACACACACACACACACACACAACCTACTCTCTCTCTCTCTCACACACACACACACACACACACACACACACACACACACACACACACACACACACACACACACACACACACACACACACACACACACACACACACACACACACACACACACACACACACACACACACACACACACACACTTAACTTAAGAGCCCGCACTGCCCCCTTGACTGCAACTTCAAAGCCTCATGCAGCATCATGGAAATTTGGCCACTGCACTGGTTCATTATAGTTTTCTCTCTCTCCCTCTCTCTCTCTCTCGTCAATAGTCTGAATGATGAGCTCTGACCTTTAAATCACTATTATAGAACAGCTTACCTATAAAAACCTATCAGATATAGAACCTGGACGTAGGAAATCAAATCCACCTGTTTTCCAGCACAGTATGCATCACTGTAACATGGTTGTGATTGACTCTACTAGTGCCATTAGAATCTCTGTTATTTAACCAAGGGATCTACATACATTTCAGGTCACTGTTAATATGAAGATTATGAATGTACAACATTTGGAGAACATTTGGAACGCTGAGGGGTTGTGGTTTTTCATTTTGGAGAACGTTTCTCTGTTCAGTCCAGTGGCTTTGGCCCTGGCGTGTTTTGTGAAGTAGTTGCTTAGAAATAAAACCGTGTGCTTGATCGCTGCCATCAGCAGGTAAGTTACTGCACTTCACTTGATAAACACAGGGATGAACTAATAGACTCTTGGCAAGGAGACAGTACGTCTGTGCCTCTCACTTTCTCATATCTCTTCTCCCTTCTTTACTCTTCTCGTCTCTCTCTCCTTCCCTCTCTATCCCCAGACCCAAACAAACTCAGGGCCAGCTTTCATTTGTCTCTTACATCAGTGGGAAAATATAGGAAAGCAATCACACACACACACACACACACACACACACACACACACACACACACACACACACACACACACACACACACACACACACACACACACACACACACACACACACACACACACACACACACACACACACACACACACACACACACACACACACACACACACACACATAGAAAGAGTGTATTTATAGCAGAATGTTATAAATATCATATGTATCTGCACCGTTACCCTAAGAAGCCTTTCTAATTTCACTCCACATGTTCACATGTGTCGGCACGAACATAATTATCATCAGTCAGTATTGGATAGTGATAGTCTGTTATACAGTAACTGTACATAGGAAAGTGCGTAAGTGAAGTTCACTGAAAAACCTTTCCCTGTAAATTTACAGCATTGTACTGGCACCAGAGTCGCCGTCTTAATACTGTAATTTTGCATTACAGCAGAGATGCTATAATATACAGTGAAGGTATAAAACATCAGGAACACCTGCTCTTTCCATGACATAGACTGAGCAGGGGAATCCAGGTGAAAGCTATAATGCATTATTGATGTCACCTTTTAAATCAAATCAAATTCAAGTTTATTAGTCACATGTGCCGAATTCAACAGTGAAATGCTTACTTACAAGCCCCTAACCAACAATACAGTTTAAAAAATATTTTTAAAGAATAAAAAATAAAAGGAACAAGTAATTAAAGAGCAGCAGTAAAATAATAATAGCGAGACTATATGCAGGGGGTACTGGTACAAAGTCAATGTGTGGGGGCACCGGTTAGTCAAGGTAATTGAGGTAATATGTACATGTAGGTAGAGTTATTAAAGTGACTATGCATAGATAATACCAGAGGGGGTGGGGGGTGGGCAATACAAATAGTCTGGGTAGCCATTTGTTTAGATGTTCAGAAGTCTTATGGCTTGGGGGTAGAAGCTGTTCAGAAGCCTCTTGGATCTAGACTTGGCACTCCGGTACCACTTGCCGTGCAGTAGCAGAGAGAACAGTCTATAACTTGGGTGGCTGGAGCCTTTGACAATTTTTAGGGCCTTTCTCTGACACCGCCTGGTATAGAGGTCCTGGATGGCAGGAAGCTCGGCCCCAGTGATGTACTGGGCCGTACACACTACCCTCTGTAGTGCCTTGCAGTCGGAGGCCGAGCAGTTGCCACACCAGGCAGTGATGCAACCAGTCAGGATGCTCTCGATGGTGCAGGTGTAGAACCATTTGAGGATCTGAGGACCCGTGCCAAATCTTTTCAGTCTCCTGAGGGAGAATAGGTTTTGTAGTTTTGCCTTGAAGAAAGTGCAAAAATCCCAGTGGCTAGATGTGCCAAGCTTATAGAGACATACCCAAAGAGACTTGCAGCTGTAATTGCTGCAAAAGGTGGCTTTACAAAGTATTGACTTTGGGGGGGTGGATAGTTATGCATGCTCAAGTTTTCAGTTTTTTTGTGTTATTTCTTGTTTGTTTCACAAAAAATATATTTTACATCTTCAAAGTGTTGTGTGCATGTTGTGTAAATCAAATCATACAACCCCCCAAAAATTGATTTTAATTCCAGGTTGTAAGGCAACAAAATAGGAAAAATGCCAAGGGGGTGAATACTTTCGCAAACCACTGTATGTGTGCCATTCAGAGGGTGAATGGGCAAGACAAAAGTGCCTATGCCTATGAATGTGGTATGGTAGTAGGTGCCAGGCGCACCGGTTTGTGTCTAGAACTGCAAGGCTGCTGGGTGGTTCACACTCAACAGTTTCCCATTTGTATCAAGAATGGTTCACCACCAAAAGGACATCCAGCCAACTTGACACATCTGAGGGAAGCATTGGAGTCAACATGGGCCAGCATCCCTGTGGACAGCTTTTGACACCTTATAGTCCTTACCCCGATGAATTAAGGCTGTTCTGAGGGCAACTCAATATTAGGAAGGTGTTCCTAATGTTTTGTACACTCAGTGTATCTATGTTTTACAGTAAGGAAAACAGCATTGTGTAATATATTACAGCATCTCTGCTGTGAAGCTAAATTACATTGTTTTACATATTAGCACAATCTTTTTTAATACCACATAAATTACCGAAATTACAGGCTATTGGACAGAGAAATAGGCCAATGTGCTCATCTTATCATATTTCTCCAATTCCAAATCAGTGTGTCTCGTTTGCAATGAAATTTTCCCTGTTTGCAAATAATTACATCTGAGACGTCATTAGGAATCTGAACATGGTACTTTCAAAAGTTAGAACAATTGAAGCTTTAACTACTGTCTACTCTTCTTCCATGGCTTAACCCAATGAGAAGGTCACAAGTGTTTCCCTGAAAGCTGTCTGGGTTTAAACATCTTCTATTGTACAGACAGTGAATAGCTTAATCAATTGATAGTGACACAATTCAATTACTTCCCAAGCAAATTCCATTTTTTGTCTCCTCGGCTATAGCAGATTGTAGCTCAGCCTCTGAATGTCAAAGAAACGAAACAATGATATCCACATATGCATCGGAGTCATGTCTTCCCGGGTATTTTAGAGCTTGTTTCTATCATAAAGCACTGCGGACCAAAGCTCTGTTATAGATCACTTCATATAATAGGATCTTAAGCTAACAAGGTGTAGGCCTGTGCCTGTGGCACACCTCAATTTGGGTCTTGGTTTTAACTTAAGAGCCCTTCACTGACACGGAGGTAGGCTATTTAAAGAGTGAGTGGAGGAATTGACTGACGAATCTATGGGTATAGCAGCCTCCAGCTTAATTTTGTCTGTCAAACAGGTAGGCCAACCTTTTATTTCTTAAATAGGAAGAAATAGGATCCAACACAAAGCCATATTGTTCTAAGTAAAGTCTAATTAAAATGAAGACGTTTGAAATGAACTATGCCTGCTCGAATTTGCCTACTTTCAGCACCATGAGCTGTCCATTTTCGATTGATTACGCCACAGATGCTACTTCCAGTTTCAGCACCACAATGTAAGTTACTCGAATCTGTTTAATGGTGAAGTCAATAACTCTAATAAATACATCATGGGTAAATGTTTTTTTATTTTTATAAAATCAATTATAGTGGTAGCAAGCTATCAAAGTTGACCTCCGGTCCTCCTTCTCAAACTGAACAGAACAGAGGCTAGTCCGCGCATAAGATTTTTTTGGACTAGGCCTAATCAAAAAAACAATTTGGAAGAAGCCTTTGGACTCGCCTCCTGAACTGCCACCGTAGGCCTACACAGCACAGCCTCTGGTTAGGCAGCACACCATTTTTTTCCTTCTTCAGCAAGAGCAGAGCAGGCCAGGGCTTAGGGTTGGGAATATCCATTGCGGTGTGTAATGCAGCATAGTTTTATTTACACCATCCCAGCAGCTATCTTAGAAATTTAACTTTGCTCTGTGCTTCTTCCATCATGCACTTTGTAGCCTATAGCCCAGGGGTGTCAAACTCAATCCACGGAGGGCCGATTGTCTGCAAGTTTTTTTCTTCTTCTTTCAATTAAGACCTAGACCACCAGGTGAGGGGAGTTCCTTACTAATTAGTAACCGTAATTCATCGTTCAAGTTCAAGGGTGGAGTTCGAAAACCCGCAGGCACTCCGCCCTCCGTGGATTGAGTTTGACACATGTGCTATAGCCTATAGCCTATGGATAATTTGATTGACACCACAATAAATAGCCTATAGGCGCACTTTATTGCGCGCCCAGCGGAGAATCAGATGAGGGGCGGCATCGGGTACACATCGATATATAGCCTAATAAGCAACTAATTCTAAAACACTGAGAAATCTGAAAATGTCCTCAATTACAAATTACATGACCCTCCCTTGGACTAGATTTAAAAAAAGACTAAACCCTTCCCTTGGACTAGATTTAAAAAAGACTAAACCCTTCCCTTGGACTAGATTTAAAAAAGACTAAACCCTTCCCTTGGACTAGATTTAAAAAAGACTAAACCCTTCCCTTGGACTAGATTTAAAAAAGACTAAACCCTTCCCTTGGACTAGATTTAAAAAAGACTAAACCCTTCCCTTGGACTAGATTTAAAAAAGACTAAACCCTTCCCTTGGACTAGATTTAAAAAAGACTAAACCCTTCCCTTGGACTAGATTTAAAAAAGACTAAACCCTTCCCCTGGACTAGATTTTAAAAAGACTAAACCCTTCCCCTGGACTAGATTTAAAAAAGACTAAACCCTTCCCTTGGACTAGATTTTAAAAAGACTAAACCCTTCCCCTGGACTAGATTTTAAAAAGACTAAACCCTTCCCCTGGACTAGATTTAAAAAAGACTAAACCCTCCCCTTGACTGAAATTGAAAAAGCATGACCCTCCCCATTTTCCTCCAGGTAACCAATCTGTACATTTCGATCCGTCCCTAAAAAAACATCGCTATAGCCTACACAATAGCACATATTATTTTACCGGACTCACAACGTTTCCCTTTCTTTCTGTGCCGCCAAATGTTTGCATACTACTAGTTAAGTGAACAGGTTTACCAATACTGTTGTAGCATTATATTGAACAGTTTTGTTTAAATTAAACAAATGGTTAGTGGGGAAAGGGTATACGGACACTCTTGGCCTGCAAAACGATGTCATATGTCGCGCAGCTGAGAGCCGAGTGAATCAAATCCCAAGGGGTTGAGGAGGACACTGTGTCCCGGTGTTGTTGCAGTTCATGCTCTCCCCATTGACTAGTAGACTATATCACGGTGACATCTAGATGGCTACCGATGTGAGTTATTTCTTGTGTAGGCTGCCACCCTACTTGAAATATAATCATCGGAGGGAAAAAAATTGGCCACGTTACTAGCTACCGCCGGCGACACTGTGATAGATGCACCTTAGGTCGGCAGGCAGCTCGATACAACACTGGTGCACTGGTCATTCTCATCAGCTTTAGTGGCTCGCAAGTATGGCCCACAACGTGGTTTACCGGTATGTGTAATGCAGCCCGTCAATCCCCATTAAGAAACGCTGCACCGGTAATATATTGGTAATATCTTTTTGAACTGCGACAAACAAGCCATTTCTCTGTAGTAATGGTGAAACCTGTCTGTCAATTATTATCTGGGTGATGTTTTTCTAGGTCGCACAGTAATATATTTACGAACAATTTAGAGCAGCTGAAATGGCTGGTGTCAACTTGAGCTAAATAGCTAGCTAGGTTAGCAAAGAAAACATGCAGTAACTCAATGTTGGCCAGCAATAAAGATACTTATAAAGTCAAGGTACCTAACCAGCAGCTTCTGAAAATACTATTCCACTTCACAGCAGCTTCAAGAAGATATTTATTACAATAGTCTGAGCTTCATGTGTCTCACCTGACAGCATGAGGTTGGTGCCTGAAACTGATCATTTTATTCTACAGTAAGCATAAGCTATTACTGTAAAGAAATACAGTATGTTAGAGTAATTTTTACAGGAGGCAGATAATAATTACAGTTAATCACAATATTTTTCTGAATTTTGCCCATAATGCATTAATGCTGTAAAACACATTTACGGTATTTTACTGTGCATTCTACAGTGTTTTACTGTTGAAATTACAATAAGGTCTTGGTGTTGCAATTTCACACTCTCTTGTCCTCCGTCTCCTTTTAGTTCTCTCTCTTTCGTTTGTATTTTTAGCACTTGCCTTATTCTCCCTCCCTCCCTCCCACTTTCTTTCTGATTGAAGGGGAATGCATGGCTGGCATAGAAAGAAAGGAGGAAATAGATAATGATACCAGGCAGTATGGTGTGGAAAACACTGACCTCTCACGTAGCTGAACCGTCACACACACACACACACACACACACACACACACACACACACACACACACACACACACACACACACACACACACACACACACACACACACACACACACACACACACACACACACACACACACACACACACACACACACACACACACACACACACAGGATATTAAACCACATATACCATTTACATTATACACACATTCTCTTTCATTCACACGCACGCACGTACGCACACACACACACACACACACACACACAGCTGTATTTCTGCTCCTTGACTCTAAATCTTCGCCCAGTTGGATGAGTCCGCTTAAGGGAGATTCACGGCCCAGATGAAACAGGATGGTAAAATGTGTTTTTTGTGTGTGTCAGTCCATTCTATAATGTTGCTTGTGGATTATTGACAAAAGCAGACTATTTGGGGCGGAATAATTGCTAACGATAAAAATGGATATTAAATGGACCTACAAGGCATGGTTAGCTAGAAACGGCACAATTTGCCTTCTCCACTTCCACCCTGACCAAAAGCCGTCTCCCCAGCCACATCCCACTATGTCAGGGAAACAGAGTGGCACTCCAACAGAACACACTCCTAGGGCGCTTACACTCTCACGTTGGCTGTTCCATTTCATTAAGAGGGCATTAGGTTGGGGGGGTGTTTTGGCTGTATATGGTTTTGTCTCTGCTCTTCCATGCACTCATCGTTACCAGAGGAGAGAGTGAGGCACTTCACCTCTCCATCTCTGGCTCTGTTTGTCTGTCTGCCTGTCTCTTTGTGTCTGTTTCTGTCTCTCTGCTTCTGTTTTTCTGTCTCTCTCTCTACATGTCTGTCTCTGTCGCTCTGTTTTTTGTGTGTGTCTAACAGTTGCAGGGATATACAATTTACATACACCATATCAGCCACAAGCAAGTTAGACACAACAGGTTACAAAAGCCATCCTATACACGTAATCCAAAAGCCTGTTACTGTCCAATCATGGCAGTGATTTATCCACCTTGGATTGGTTGTTTATTGATCTCTCTGTCCAGGGACTGAGTGATGGATTGGTCCAGTCATCGATGAAGTCATTAGTCACAGAGGTGTCATACTGTCAAGTTATCGAAGTGTAATGACGCATGGTGGGCTGTGGTAGTGGCGCCTGCACAGGTCATGATACACACAGTCCCTCCCCAGGTCAAGACACACATTGTTATTTCACAATAGAATGGGGTTCTGTCCCAATGGTGCTGACAAATGACAACCCATTGTTGATTCCATATTATGTTCGATTGATCCTGTGAAATGTATAATTTATCTGTATTATTGTATAAGATCAAGCCTATAAAAAGTTTGAAACTTTCTTCATCCACAGCACACACACACACACCCACACACACACACACTCTGAGCAGCAGCAGCTGGGAGCGGATCTGGTGTCCATGCATGGCCTGTCTGACAGTAAAGGCCTATTAGTGTCTGCTACTCTATCAAAACCAGATGTTCCTGGGCCGTTAGGTCCAAACCATGCCCTAACTCACCTCCCCCTCCAGGTATAACTCAGCCTGGAGTGGACCGCCGACAGCCCTTTACTCACCATAATATTTCACATTAATCCCATGGAAAATAAACGATGTTCTGAATCACCATCTAAGAGGAAGGGGGGAGTTCAGCTCCAGGAGAGGGGAGAGAGAGGACTAAGGCGAGGGGAGAGAGGGAAGGGAGATGAGGGGATGAGGGGTGAGAGACGCAACACAAAGGTAAATACATAGTGAATTTCTCTCCAAGCCACTTATTAGCATCCTCCTCCAGTAGTATCCCTGCTTTCCCCTTGTTTTACCGTCATACCGCACAGATAAAAACAGTCAGACACACATACAGACACACACACACGCACAGAGAAACAGACACACCAATTAATACGTTAAGCCCCAGAGCTATGTGGAGATTAGATAAGATTTAAGAATACAGAGTGAGACTCACACACACACACAGCAGAGGGTGAGATGAGCAAGTCATCAGACTAAGAGAATAACAGCATGCATCTTGTTCACTCTTGACAAGATGAAAAATTGCCTTTTTACTGCAAATGAAAAATCCCGTACCAGCCACAGAGTGGACTTACTTAGAGAGAAAGAGATATGGAAGGGTAAAAAGACAGCAATAAAGATAAAGATGAGCAGGAGATGAAGATAGAGGAAAAAACATTTTTGACACAGATTAATCATCTCACACTTTCATTCTGTGTCAACTGCTAGTTCAGCTGGATAAACATCTACAGGTGTAGGATTTTAATTTCACCTATATTGTCACAGCGAAATAATCCTACAGCAACAGGATTTGAACATTTAGTCCATAATGCTGCTTTGTCAGTAGTTTGGCTATTAGCTGGGCTAAAGTAGGCTACATGAAAAGTGCAATACTGTTGTTAATATAACCGTGTATTAGTTTTTTCAGTGAATTTATGTAATTCATGGAGCTCATCTACGTAAGGAAAATTCTCAGCAACAAAAGAGTGATCAAATTAAGATCCTACATCTGGAATTGGCCAGCAGTTTCCTTCCACTCTGTAAGATTCAGCTGCTTTCTACAGCTCCGTCTCTGTATCTGTTTCTGTCCCCACAGTTGTTCAACTCATTACTTTAGCGTTCTAGATCCCCATACCCCAGGGTACCCCAACTGGCGGCCTGTGGGCCGAATTCGGCTCGTGGGTGGTTTTATTTGGCCCCCTAAATTTTCGGAGTCAAAAAAATATATTTTTTATTGTGTGGAATTTTCATTGTTGGACATATAAGACTGTAAAAACACTAGGAAATCAGCTAGAGTTATTTTAATTTAAAGAAATCTGTTCCCAAGTATTCCTACCCATAATAGAGAGAGACACGTGATCGTAAAAAAATGTGAGCAAGGTTTGAAATGATTATGTTTTAGTCAAACATTATATATGTTTGGGCTTCTTGCGGTCAATTTGCAGTCTACAAATTATTTGTAATTATGTTCCGGCCCCCCGACCATCCGCTCCAGAAAAAATCGCCCCACGACTGAATCTAGTTGATGATCCCCTAATAGTGCAAGGCATGGGTTTAAGGAAACAGTGAAAACAGGGATACATTTCTGTATCTACAGTTTTATCCTCATTACAGTAATAAAGAAGGTTGTTTATTTCTGACAGCGTGACCTGACCTTGATATATACAGTACATATGTGTGTACTATATACAGTTGAAGTCGGAAGTTTACATACACTTAGTTTGGAGTCATTAAAACTCGTTTTTCAACCACTCCACATATTTCTTGTTAACAAACCATAGTTTTGGCAAGTCTTTTAGGACATCTACTTTGTGCATGACACAAGTAATTTTTTCAACAATTGTTTACAGACAGATTATTTCACTTATAATTCAATGTATCACAATTCCAGTGGGTCAGAAGTTTACATACACTAAGTTGACTGTGCCTTTAAACAGCTTGGAAGATTCCAGAAAATGATGTCGTGACTTTAGAAGCTTCTGATAGGCTAATTGACATCATTTGAGTCACGTGTACCTGTGAATGTATTTCAAGGCCTACCTTCTGACTCAGTGCCCCTGAGGTCTACAAAAAATTGTAGACCTCCACAAGTCTGGTTCATCCTTGGGAGCAATTTCCAAACGCCTGAAGGTACGACGTTCATCTGTACAAACAATAGTACGCAAGTATAAACACAATGGGACCACGCAGCTGTCATACCGCTCAGGAAGGAGACGAGTTCTGTCTCCTAGAGATGAATGTACTTTGGTGCGAAAAGTGCAAATCAATCCCTGAACAACAGCAAAGGACCTTGTGAAGATGCTAGAGGAAACAGGTACAAAAGTATCTGTTTCCACAGTAAAACGAGTCCTATATCGACATAACCTGAAAGGCCGCTCAGCAAGGAAGAAGCCACTGCTCCAAAACCTCCATAAAAAAGCCAGACTACGGTTTGCAACTGCACATGGGGACAAAGATCATACTTTTTGGAGAAATGTCCTCTGGTCTGATGAAACAAAAATAGAACTGTTTGGCCATAATGACCATCGTTATGTTTGGAGGAAAAGGGGGATGCTTGCAAGCCGAAGAACACCATCCCAACCGTGAATCACAGGGGTGGCAGCATCGTGTTGTGGGGGTGCTTTGCTGCAGGAGGGACTGGTGCACTTCACAAAATAGATGGCTTCATGAGGAAGGAGAATTATGTGGATATATTGAACCAATCTCAAGACATCAGTCAGGAAGTTAAAGCTTGGTTGCAAATGGGTCTTCCAAATGGACAATGACCCCAAGCAAACTTCCAAAGTTGTGGCAAAATGGCTTAAGGACAACAAAGTCAAGGTATTGGAGTGGCCATCACAAAGCCCTGACCTCAATCCTATAGAAAATTTGTGGGCAGAACTGAAAAAGCGTGTGTGAGCAAAGAGGCCTACAAACCTGACTCAGTTACACCAGCTCTGTCAGGAGGAATGGGCCACAATTCACCCAACTTATTGTGGGAAGCTTGTGGGAGGCTACCCGAAACGTTTGACCAAAGTTAAACAATTTTAAAGGCAATGCTACCAAATACGAATTGAGTGTATGTAAACTTCTGACCCCTGGGAATGTGATGAAAGAAATAAAAGCTGAAATAAATCATTCTTTCTACTATTATTCTGACATTTCACATTCTTAAAATAAAGTGGTGATCCGAACTGACCTAAGACAGGGAATTTTTACTCTGATTAAATGTCAGGAATTGTGAAAAACTGAGTTTAAATGTATTTGGCTAAGGTGTATGTAAACTTCCAACTTCAACTGTATGTATTTGTGTGTATTATCTGTAGGTGTTATATTTATTATCTAATGTAGAGTTTGCGTGTTTCTCTCACCCAGGTTCATCTTGGTGTTTGGCTGTCTGGTCCTGTCAGTGTTCTCCACAATCCCTGCCCATCAAGACCTGTCCAACCACTGTCTGCTCATCCTGGTGAGTGTAAGGATATACTGCCACTTGCCTTACTGTCCTTGTATGTGCATGTGGATGTGGATGTCTCTCTGTCGCTCAGAGGATCAGATCTGTAGGATAATAAACACTATTCTATGCGGAACTCTGTTTTCAATACAACACCTATTGAATCAGTGACAGAGTCCAGCAGAGTTCCCAAGCAGCATGAGTGCCTTACGTCCTTATGTCTTATGCCACTACATTTTCCCTCAAGGCTGCTGGACGTATAAGTAAGAAGTACAGGTGAAGTCGAAGTTCACATACACTTAGGTTGGAGTCATTAAAACTCATTTTTCAACCACTCCACAAATTTCTTGTTAACAAACTATAGTTTTGGCAAGTCGGTTAGGACATCTACTTTGTGCATGACACAAGTAATTTTTCCAACAATTGTTTACAGACAGATTATTTCACTTGGATTAAATGTCAGGAATTGTGAAAAACTGTTTTTTTAAAAATGTATTTGGATAAGGTGTATGTAAACTTCCGACTTCAACTGTAAGTAAGCCTTGTCCTAATTGGCCCATAGGGGCAGGACTCTATCTCCTGTTTCAGCGTGAGGCAGCTTGATGTAGAAGTAGACTCCCTGGACAGGACGTTAGGACATATACATATACACACAGCAAATTTCAGTGTCAACTGTTCCAGTGTCTATACTGGTCCACACCTTTCAGTGTTAAATTAACACCCTGCTTGATGTAAAGCCTTATTTGCATATTTCCCAGTATGCCTTGCATTTGGAGTGAATTGTTACCACCCATGACTGTATTTGTTAGTGACAGAGACATGGTTGTTGCATTCATTTGTTTCCAGCCCTGTGTCATTCACCAAGTGAGAGCTAAGTAAATATGTTTTCATAAAAATGTTATTATTTAAGACAATATGAATTTCATAATGCTTTATTTTGAGGGCCTCGTTTTACCCTAATATATTGGCCTGAAACTCATGGTTTATGGGCCACATCAGGCCTGCAAGTCACATTATGTTTACTTGCAAAGCTATGTGTAATTCTTATTGGAATCCAGCCAGTGGGAATATCCAACATTTAGAATGTTAATTCACCCACAACCTGCATTCAGAATGACTCCCAGGGTTGGGAAGACTAAGATATGATAATACCTAAAGCATCTAAACTCAGTGGTGTAAAGTACTTAAGTTAACATTTTATTTTACTTCACTACATTCCTAAAGAAAATAATGTACTTTTTACTCCATACATTTTTCCTGACACCCAAAAGTACTCATTACATTTGGAATGCTCAGCAGGACAGGAAAATGGTCAAATGAACACACTTATCAAGAGAACATCCCTGGTCATCCCTACTGCCTCTGATCTGGAGGACTCACTGAACACAAATGCTTCGTTAGTAAATTTTGTGTTGGAGTGTTCCCCTGGCTATCCTCAAATAAAAATAAATAAAAACTGTGCCATCTAGTTCGCTTAATATAAGCAATTTGAAACTATTTATACTTTTACTTTTGACACAAGTATATTTTTGCAATTTCATTTACTTTTCATAATTAAGTATACTTAAAACCAAATACTTTTTGACATTTACTCAAGTAGTATTTTACTGGGTGACTTTTACTTAAGTAATTTTCTATTAAGGTAGTTTAACTTTTACTCAAGTACAACAATTGGGTACTTTATCCACCACTGTCTAAACTGAAACAACCATTTCAGTAACGGGTGAAATAAGTTGAACTAACTAACAGATTGGCTTAGTTTAGAATAATGTATGTTATTTATATTTGAGTAGCATAAGATTAATTAATCAATTGATCAATGTACACGCAAAAACATAGATATTGAAACAAACTATTCAAAAAATCTACCTGGACTAGAGCATGCTGGGAAATATGATAATGATGTGTGTGGTTTTGGTTTAACTGGTTATTAACACAAACACTGGGGTTATTTTACACCAATGAGTGTTAATTTCACACCTGAATCAACACAAAAAATGTTACACTGAAAAAGCAACGCTAGGTTACTCTGATCAATTGTCTGTGCATATATTTAAATATGTGCATTTTCAGATATTCAAGGGTAGCTGACGTGTGTGCTGAGTGCGTGTGTAGATCCGTATCATGTTTTATCATACACCGCAATTAGAGCATCCCTACTGTAGGCTATGTTTGGCACTGATGGATTGCAATCATATGAATTACTCGGTCTGCCTCTACCTGCATCCCATAAGAACCAACAAAGCACATGCTGAGCAAAGTGTATGTATGTGTGCATGCGTGTGTGAACTGTACATGTGTGTGTTGCAGTGAAACAATGTAGACTCATGACTCTGCATACTAATCTTCCTGATTGCTTTCTTGTTATTTCGCAGGACCACACAAATTAAAACTCAACAATTATGGACATTCCAATTAATCTACTGCAGCTATACCTTATCAAGTTAGCAATCAGTGATGCTACAGATGTCGGATCTTAACTAGATCACTCTTTTGTCGCAGATCATTTTCCTGTTGCATCAGGAAATTCAAATGAGCCTCGTGATTCCTTGAAAATGAGCAGTACTCGTTTTCTCCATTGGGATCAAGCCTGCTATCAAAATAATATTCTCTCTTGCTCATACGGTATACAGTAGGCCTAGGTCCTATTACTGCAACATTCAAATGTACAAAAATGTATCTGAAATGCAACCATACACATCCATAACCATCATTGTATCTAGCTTAATAACACAAGATAGATATTGGTCACTCCACTAGGCTATGACATACAAGTGTGAAGCGTTTCAAAATAACTGTCAAATTTGTGTTCAATCGTAGCCTGGGGTGGTCTAGTGGTTAGGGCCCTTCTGGCACAAATAACAATCCCCCGATCAGCTTGATTTAGTTGCACATTTCAAACATGTGACTCGTTTCAGGAAACTAGGCATGTGTCGCAAGTCACGACTTCACAGGAGAGGCATGTTTCTTTCATCAAAATGCGTTGTTTAGCAGAAATGCCTTCTGGAACATTTGAACTTTCATGTGCCTTAATAACAAACTTGTTGTTAATACAAATAAAGCTGTTAAATGATGAGCCTATAAAAAAACTGGCTGAGATAATGAATGGGCTGGAGATGCCGAAGGATGAGTTTCAGATTGGTCTGCCATGTACAGTGGTTGCTCAACTAAACGTTTTGAGATTATGCTGCGGGACTTAGAGGTCATTTGTGGTTTAGTAGGGTACCCTGCGTCACTGCTTCATTGCTCCAGACAACCACAAGGGGGAGGTAAAGCACTGATTATGCTTTTGGGTCCCAAGGCGCTAATGTGTCTCTAAATGACAATGAATGGGCGACATAGACCAAATTGAAACTGATAATTGTGTACAACTTCAAAATTGAATTTCAATTAACTGAATGATGAGGATGAAAGAGGTGATTGAATTTAGAACAATAGTGTAAGAATTGCTATTCTTCTGTCCTGCACGCGCACACCCAAAAAATACAATTTTTTTTGTTTTTACTCGTCAGTATTACTTACTGAAACTGTTGTTACACTATTATTCTAAGAGAAACAAACATGTTCAATTAAATTCCATGATATTCTTAAGATATACACTACCATTCAAAAGTTTTGGGTCAGAAAAGAAAAGAAGAAAATCAAATTTGTTGTACATTAAAATAACATCAAATTGATTCAAACTACAGTCTAGACATTGTTAATGTTGTAAATGACTATTGTAGCTGGAAACGGCCGATTTTTTTGAATTGTATGCCTATGTAGATATTCCATAAGAAATCTGCCGTTTCCAGCTACAATAGTCATTTACAACATTAACAATGTCTACACTGTATTGCTGATCAATTTTATGTTATTTTAATGGACAATTTTTTTTTGCTTTTCTTTCAATCTAAGTAACCTCAAACTTTTGAACAGTAGTGTATGTGTTGACTGAATAAAAGCAAGTGATGTCTGCTAAATAATCAAGTTGATGGCGCAGTCATATAGCCTCGGCACCTACATAAAGCTGAGTGACTCACTAATTCATGGCTTTGGATCAAAATAAATAAGTACCAACATTCTTTCTGAAAGTCTTTTAATAAGTACATGTTTTGGTTATCCTGACCTGGACACCAAGTATAGTCTCTAAAAGGAAAAATATTACCACCGTCTCTTGCACATGTCATTTTCAATATGGATCCATAACAAATTACTATGGGAATAAAGATCACTGAATGACAGAAATATTGAAACAAAGTAGGCTAATGAAGGTAAACAAATTGTTGCTTACTGGAAAAAGTAATGGAAGAGGCAAGTGGAAGGGGGAAAAGACAGCATTCAGAGGTCAAGACAGCACTGCTCTGAGACAAGCATGGGGACTGGTCTTGATAAATCAATTAGATTTTTATTTTCACTGAATCTCCGTTTGGCTATTGGTTAGCCTACAATTAGGGTGTGGAAACTGTCACATTGTACAGAGCCATATTTTCCTAACGGAAACCCTGAGGGTTTTGTTTTTCATTTTTCTTGGAATTGAAACACCATAATATTAATCAAATTAATTAAGCTAAATTTAAAATCATTCCAATCTACTATGTTCTTACAATTTTTTTTTTTTAATTCTCTAGTACAGCCAATATTACAAAAAGTCAAATGCTTCTCAAAGATGCCCTCTGGGGGTCAAACTAGCATTAACTAGCATTAATGGCAACAATGTCTGACAATTAAATAACGTGCCATAGAATTCTGCGGTAGCCCGCAAGGTGTGCTGCAGTATGATGCAACTTTTACAGGAAGAACCACTGTAGCATCTTCTGTCTATAAAATGAGCTGCTCGTTATGTGTAGATAATACTTTCTACTTTAGTTTTTTCGTTAGCCAAGGAGAACTGCAAATGTGTTGCTAATGCTTCCAATAACATTGGTGCCCTGAATTTATCAAGCGCTATCGACAAAGGTCAGTGGGAAAAAGTTGTGATGAACTACTTTCAGGAGGACGATTGTACCATGCTGACTCTTTCTGACTCTGAAAATGAACCAGACAATGAGGAAATCCCTGATTTAGGTAAAAAAAAACGTTTTAAATGAAAAAGACATTGTAGTGTCTTCTCGAGACAGTGATGGGGAAGAAACGGCGATCAACAGTGTTATTGTCACGGAAGAAGTTCACAGAGTTTTGAAATCAGTAGAATGTATGGTAGAAGCAGAGTATGATAAGGAGATGAAAAGAGAACACAGAAGGCTTTTGTATGAAACACCTGTCTCCGGATTACATCTTCAAACTAAGAGCAACCATAGCATCCGTGACAGAAAGGGAGAAAGATTTGATGATTCTTATGGCATTGCTCACGGTCAGTGTAAATCAGAGTGACTTGACACAACGGGCCAAGCAAGCTGTACAAACAAAATGGAAACGACACAGGACGTCTTATTTAATGAAATGGGTTGCAGTCTGCCGTGAAGCATTCATCCAGGTATACAGGTAAGAGTCTAGCTACAGTTTCAGATATTACACGTTTCTAATTTTGTCAGATTTTTTTCCCATTGCAATTTAAAGCTTACTGTTACCTAGCTAGCTGGCATTAGGTGGCTGGCTCGCTAGTTAACATTAAGTGTATGGTCTGTGTAGTAATATTTTCTCAGAAATCCATTTTCATTGTTACTTATAGCCTAATGTTAGCATTGAACCTATTTGGTTAACTTTAACTAGCTATGACAATCAGTTTGCATTGCTAGTACTCTAAGGATTTGGATTATGGTTAATTGTTTAGCTAGCTGCACCAAAGTCAATGGCAGGACAGAAACAGGCTCTCTGAATATGTATTCCCTTGTTCGTGCTTGGTTCGGACGGACCAGATCATCACTGGGGGCAGGTTCCCAGTCATCAGCACTATCTGCAGTGCCTCTATGGACATTCACATGACTATCTCCTAACACACATGCCATACGTTGCTCAGCCACTTTACCCCTGATTGTATGCATATAACTACCTCATCACAAGTATCACTGATATTGTTGTTGTACATACTGTATATTATTTTGTTCTTTCTCTACTGGCATTGATACTTGTTACTTTTTTCTTTATATTGGCATTATTTTTGATATTGCTACTATGCAAGAAACCATTTAGCTGTACTGTTTACACCTTCTGTAGAGACCTATCCACTTAGCAAGATGTGGCTGGGGGTTATAGCATTTATTTTACATGACTCATCAATTTAGACAAGTGTGTCTGGGTAAATGTCATCTAATATTTAGAAAATATTTTTCTGGACACTTTGTTTACCTGGAATTTTTCCTTATTGTAAGATACTACTTTTAGTCTTAATCTTTACCACACTACATGACCTCATATGTGAATCCTTAAAGAGATGGGTGGGGCTAAGGCTTTGGAGGGTGTGAACAATGCTGAATGGGTGTAGACAAAAGAGCTCTCCAGTAATTGTACCAAAAATATTCTATGGCCATTTTCTCAAAGTGGGGTTACAAGTTCAAAGCAGAATTACTTTCCCATAGTTCCTCAAATACAGTGTATTATATACCATTTTCTAGCTCTGAGTCTCTACTTTTATCCAATGTAAAAAACACAATTTCACATTTTAATACATAAGACCGAATCAAGGCGGTTGGTCACACACGGACATTTTAACCCCGATCTTGATAAGAAATTACTATACCAGACACTTTTGGATAACATAAATAGGAAACAAATAAAATAACAGTAGGCTACACCAACATTAGTTTCCATTCATTTCAAAGTGTTGGGTAAATTGCCACAGTAGATTTGCCATGGTACAAAATGCTTAAAAAATAGATGCATCGCCTTTAGGGCTCAATTTTTGGCTGGCATTAAGGTGGTGCTAGTGTCAAACGCACGTTAGTTTGCAATTTTGTCATGGAAAAAAAACTGTAACACTGACATTTTCCAGCCCTAACAACAGGTTATGCATTTTACCTGTCCAACATCAGCACGCTTGCGATTAGATGGGAGGGGTGGAAAATATTTGAGGCGTGCCCTTAAAACCTCTTAAGGATCGCACCCTTTTTTTAAACTTTTCGCCTAAAATGACATTGTTTTGCGGAGTGGAACGGGAACCCGAGCAGACTCAGACGAGGAGACTGGGATGAAGTAACCAAGGTATTTATTGACACAGGGGGGACATGGAGTGCAGGTCGGGAGAATCTCGTGCAGGTTGCTGGAAACTAGGAGCGGAGGCTGAGGCTGGTGCGAGAGGGGTTGAGACAGGGTTAGCAGGCCGGAGGGGAATCCAGGGGAGTAGTAGAGTGGGGAATCCAGGGCAGAGTAGCAGGATGAGAAGACGTGGGACTGGAGACAGGTACCAGAGTCAGAGCTGGCAGAACTGTAGAGGAGAGGAAAACAGCGTCAGGCAAGGAAAACAGGCACAACAGGATCTGAATAGTAACAAACAGCTAGAAATGTAGACTGACAGAGATTACAATCTGGCAGCGTGGATGTGGCAGGGCTGAGTATTTGTAGAGGTCTTGATTATGGAACAGGTTGCAGCTGGTGGGGATCTGCTCTGACCCCAGCACACCTGTCTCTGCCCACACAATCACACACACACACACAGAGAGGGCAAGGGAGAAAGTACTGGGGGAGTGGAGGCAGGTCAGGGAGACACAGGATGAGCAGTAGAGGGCATTGCAGGAGCAGATGTGACAGACATACCCAAATCTAACTGCCTGTAGCTCAGGACCTGAAGCAAGGATATGCATATTCTTGATACCATTTGAAAGGAAACACTTTTAAGTTTGTGGAAATGTGAAATTAATGTAGGAAAATATAACACATTAGATCTGGTAAAAGATAATACAAAGGGATAATTCTCTCATTATTTTCCCCATCATCATTGAAATGCAAGAGAAAGGCCAAAATGTAATATTCCAGGATAGGCGCAATTTCAATTTTGGCATCAGTGTTTGTGCAAAGTATTAGACTGATTCAATGAACCATTGCATTTCTGTTAAAAATGTTGTATCAAGACTGCCCAAATGTGCCTAAGTGGTTTATTAATACATGTTCAAGTTCATACTGTAACTGTGCACTCTCCTCAAACAATAGCATGGTATTATATCACTGTAATAGCTACTGTAAATTGGACAGTGCAGTTAGATTAACAAAAAGTGTAGCTTTCTGCCCATATCAGATATGTCTATGTCCTGGGACATTTTCTTGTTACTTATTAACACCTCAGGCTAATCACATTAGCCTACGTTAGCTCAACCTTCCTGAGGGGGGTGGGGGGGGACACCGATCCTGTAGAGGTTAAAAATCCAAAGTGCTAAGTTCAGGCAGCGCTGGTAGGGACATTGAAGACCAACCAAAAGCTGGTTTTAGCGGTAACGCAGTTGGTTATGGCATTCATTTTGACAGCGGAAACGCAGCCTATCCAGCCGTGACGCACACTGCCCATATGCGCATGGAACAAGATGTAAAAACCAAGTATAGCCTACCCTCCTCTCAATGAAGTCTGTTTTCTTTTTGTAATCAAGTAGCTCGTCAAGATCGTCGATAAAGTGTTTGGCTCGTGAGACTGCTTGGAAAACAATTTTATTTTCCAAATCTTTATTAAAATATCAAGTTGGAAAGGAGCAAAACAGTGAGCTGATGTTCCCTTTTTATCTATGTATTATAGGCAGGCGTACATTATTTTAGCTATGCTTTCATCGTTGTAAAACCACATCCGTGATGTACAGTGGTTCCTCCTTTAAAAGTTGCGTGCTTACACTACAGGACTTAGAGGTACCCAGCGTCACGGCTTCATTGCTCCAGACCACCACAAGGGGGAGTTAGAGAACTCATTATGCATTTGGGTCCCAAGGTTTTTATATGACCAATCATATCGAGTGGTTCCAATGACGAATTTGACGCGAGCCACTGCTCCCTGGTGACTTTCTTCAGCAAAGATGGCTGACAAAATGTAAGTAGTTATAATGTCATAACGAGTCAAGCAAAACATTTACAATTGAGAGGAATATGTTAGTTAATGTAGAGACAAATGATTGTGTGTATTTTTTGTCATAAAGTTAATTTTCGAAAATTGCTATTTAGCAAGTTTTTTTTCTGTCATATCCAATACCAGGTGTATCAAACTCCATTCTGTGAATAATGCTGTGTCTGCATGTATGTATTACAATTATACACTTCAACAGTGTTTACCACTCCTGCTCCTGCTCCTGGGACATCAATGATTACACATTGTAACTATGCAATAGACTAGAAACATGATTTAAATAAAGACTGCTTTGTAATTCAGATATTCTCACAGATCCTAATGGAAAATGTCCCTTAGATATCCATTTAGAGTCCTCCAATCCTATAAATGTAATTGTTGGCGGAGAATCACGTCATTGAAAAAAATATTTTTCGAAATACTGTAGGCGAAATGAGTCTCACTGGTGTTCAGTAATGTCCTGTTAAAAATTGTGTAGATCTTATTTATTTAAAGAGCATATTAAAGTTAGAAGCAAAAGCCTACAACTATTTTAGCACCGTTTCGCGCTGCTCTGAGGAAAGCATGGGGACTGGTCTTGATAAATCAATGAGATTTTTATTTTCACTTAATCTCCATTTGGGTATTGGTTAGACAAGAATTAGAAAATTAGGGTGCAGAAATGTTATGCTCTTAGTGTAACCTTTATATAATTAGGCAAGTCAGTTAAAAACAAAGTCTTATTTTTCAAGGACAGCCTACTCCTTCCTCGTGCCCTGCGAGGATTCTTTAGCTAAATAGCCCAGTACTGTACTGCCGACCAACACGTTGTACAGCTCCATATTTTCCGTTACAGCAAGTACCAGTCAAAGGTTTGGATGCAACTACTCATTCCAGGATTTTTCTATATTTTTACTATTTTCTACATTATAGAATAATAGTGAAGACATCACAACTATGAAATAACACATATGGAATCAGTTAAAAACTAATTCTTATTTACAAGGACAGCCTACTCCTTCCTCCCCAATGGGAATTAGAACCCCGGTCTCCCGCGTGCCCTGCATTTTGTAGTACAGACATGGCCTGCTCCCTTATGTAAGGAATTAGGCACTTTCCCATGTTTACTACAGTATGTATTGTAGACTGCACAGTAGCCTAATAAACAAATAAACACGTTTCGTTAATAAAATAATGATTAAAAAATAGTCTTTCAAAATGCAGATGTTGATTTAGTTATGGATCCATAATGAATTACTATGGGAATAAATATCCCTGATTTACAGAAATATTGGAACAAAGGTGTCTAATGAAGGCAAACAATTTAGAATCCTCCAATCCTGTAGCCTACTCCCGACCGTCACTTTGTACAGCGCCATATTTTCCATTCCATCCTAACGAAACCCTGAGGGTTTCTTTTTTCTTTTTTCTCTGAATAGAAACACCGTAATATAATTCAAATTAATTAAGCCAAATTTCTTAATCAATCCCATAAAAAAGGCATTAAATTCTCTGGTAATGCCAATACGGAGTACTATCAAGTGCTTCTCAAAGATGCCCTCTGGTGGTCAAACTAGCAATAACTTGCTTATTTGAGCTGTCCTTGCCATAATATGGACTTTTACCACATAGGGCTATCTTCTGCATACCAACCCTACCTTGTCACAACATAACTGATTGGCTCAAACGCATTAAGAAGGAAATACATTTCCACAAATTAACTTTTAACAAGGCACACCTGTTAATCGAAAAGCATTCCAGGTGACTACCGCATGCAGCTGGTTGAGAGAATGCCAAGAGTGTGCAAAGCTGTCATCAAGGCAAAAGGTGGCTACTTTGAAGGATCTCAAATATAAAATATATTTAGATTTGTTAAACACTTTTTTTGGTTACTACATGAATCCATATGAGTTATTTTATAGTTTGTTGTCTTCACTATTATTCTACAATGTAGAAAATAGTAAAAATAAAGAAAAACCCTTGAATGAGTAGGTGTGTCCAGACTGTATAATAAAACTGTTCATCTAAAATAAAAAAAATTATAATATGTCTACCCCTTACAAATATTATTATAATCTACATAAGAATTCACACAAGATGAGGTGTAGCCTGCCCGTAGCCTACATTGGTTAATTGAATTGACGCCCAGTGGACCTGCTGTATAGCCTGCTAACACCGCTTCTAACTGCCCCCTGGCGGCGATTCTAAATATTCAATATTCATCCAAATCCTCCTGCTGCAGGATTATTCCGCGACAAATAGAGGGTCAAATGAAGATCCAACATCTGTATATTGATTATTGGATATCATTATTAATTGCTGCCTTTTCTATTCAAATGTCTGGTATTTACAGCATAGCGAACTTTTCGCCCCTCGCCTCTTGACTCTCAATAATGGGCTGTGATTGTGTGTGTGCGTGTGTTCGTGCGTGTCCTGTAGGAGTTTGTGATGATCGTGGTGTTTGGGCTGGAGTACATCATCAGGATATGGAGCGCAGGCTGCTGCTGTCGCTACAGGGGCTGGCAGGGACGCCTCCGCTTTGCCAGGAAACCCTTCTGTGTCATAGGTAACTGTGTGTGTGTGTGTGCTGCACTGTAAAGGTGCTATCACCGAGAGATGCAGCCTGATTACTAGAAATAGACTTCGATTTCGACATTTGAAAAGGTCCTGATGTCGATATATGCCTTCCTCGTGGTTCACAAAAAAAGAAAAACGATTGCCCAACACTGGGCTCAAACTCATGATGCTCAGAGCCGAAGTGCACTGCTCAGACCACTGCTCTACGGCAGTTCACAATGCTCTAGCAAGTTGTGAGAATACTTGAGAATACTCGAGGATGCTTGATGGAAACAGTGCCGGTTGGTTTGCGGAGCCATCCCCAAACCATAGCCCTTAGTTTAACCACTCGGAATTAATGCCTAAACTGTTAACCTTTGAGTTGTCTCTGTTTTAACCTTGTAATGCATTGAAAATAAACGTTCATCCATAATATGTCAAATTCCGAATGGAAGCTATGAGATCTTGTTGTTGAGAGATGATCATCAAGACTGTCAATATTCAAGGCTGACTTCTGATTGACAGATGACGTACTTCAATACAGAAACAGAGAAAACAGAAGCTGGCGTTGAGTTCTCATAAAAGAAGGATAAATACAGTTTACAAGAACATTAGATCACTATCTGTTTCTTCTCCCAATAGAGAAGACTAAAACCAGCCACGGTTAGACTTTCAGAATTTTAAATGTGTTTGCTGAAATGTGATAGATGTGAATTGGAGCTAAACACACTATCATCCCAGTGTACTGTAGGAGCAGTAGAGGTTTGTATGTTCTCCGTGTTCTCCGTGTCCCTCCGTACCCCTCTCATTCTCCCTTTATCTATCCCTCACACTCTCTCTCCTTTCTTCTCTGATTGTCTGAAAGTGAATACTAGGTACATTAGATCCATGTGATGACTCCTCCAGTACACTGTGTCTATTTTCTTAACCAGTCTCAGAGCTCCAGATCAACACAGTTTGAGGCCCCGGTCCCCCTCTACGCTCTCTGTTGTTGGGCATCAATAGCCTGATGAGTGGGGGACATTTGCACAGAGCTGGAACGTGAAGATGTTACCCACAACTACCATACCATTTAAAATCCTTAACTCTCCAAAACTTATTTGGAACATGTTATAGTATCATGTGTATCACTCATATGCACTGCAATACATTATCATTAGACTCTCATGAAAGTTTACAAGACTGTAAATACTACAAAAGTATTGAAGTTTGTTTTTATCTCTTTCTGTCTCTTTCCAGACATAATTGTCCTCATAGCTTCCATTGCTGTGGTGTCCGCTGGTAGCCAAGGTAACATCTTTGCCACCTCAGCATTGCGTAGCCTTCGCTTCCTGCAGATCTTGCGGATGGTGCGTATGGACCGCAGAGGGGGCACTTGGAAACTACTGGGATCTGTAGTCTATGCACACAGTAAGGTACAACCAAATCTGTAGTCCAACAGTCTGGCCTAGATGGTCCTATGTACTCTGACCTTCTTAAAGAAATAGAAGGATGTGCTCCCCCTCT